>NC_056474.1:8390137-8527334 GCF_008729295.1 Plectropomus leopardus | reverse complement strand
CGGTGCAGATGGACGGGCTCCTGTGGGGAGCATCCAAACTGGTGCCAGTTGGCTACGGCATCAAGAAGCTGCAGATCAACTGTGTGGTTGAGGATGACAAAGTAGGCACTGGAACCAGTTTGGATGCTCCCCACAGGAGCCCGTCCATCTGCACCGAGCGCACACACTTCTCCAGCTGCTCCATATCAGTCTCATCATCCCACTAAAAGAACATATGTCGGAGGTGAATACAACATGCATGTTCAACTTGTTTGAATAAATGCACTAGGTTTCATTTTGCCTGATTTAAGTAGATCCTTTATGTTGAAATTAGTTGAATTAAGTACAAACTTGTTTCAAGTCCTTTTCTTCACCTTCTCCAAAACAAGAAAAAGTGAATCCTTTTACCAACAAATTAATGGCGTAGGGGCAAATATCCTGATTTTAATCAGGTTTTTCACAGCTGTTGGTTTTCTGTAGGAGAATACAACAGCACTAAAACTAGCACACTAAGAGTTTGGGAGAAGACGTACGGGTTTGACGTCCAAAAGGATAGATGACTTGGCGATGAGGGCAGGTTTCTTGGACTTCTTGGCTGCATAGGCATCCAGGCGCTCCTGCTTGATGCGTGCTGCCTCTTCGTCTTCTTCGTCACTGCCGAACAAGTCAATGTCATCGTCTTCATCATCATCAGCATTGTCCACCTGTTTTACTGGAGCAGCCTGGACTGGAGCAGCCTGGTCAAAATGATGGAAAAGGACAGGAAAATGTCTGAAAATGAGCTGTTCTGAGGGATTTGGGATTTGAGGGCCTGTTTTAGATTAATGTTTTACAGCATACTGAACATGTGCAGGTATTTATGTACTGTATGGAAAAAAAGTCTTATTTCTTAGTTATCTACCTTAGTAGATGACACAGTTGCCGGATTCTTTTCCAGCACGGCCACTCTGGACTCCAGCTTCTGCAGGGCTGCCCTCATGTCCGCCACCACTAACAAGCATACACAAATGTTTAAGTAAGGGACATCATAAAACTTTTTTAAAAAAAATGTAATTAAAATATGCCATGAAAAAATTCAAAGTGAAAATATCATGAAAAATGTTACAGTATAGGATGCGATTAAAAAATGTAAAAACCATGGTATATTGTGTCATGAAAATATGAAAAAATTCGGAGTAGTGTGCCAAAAAATTATTGAAGAAATTTAGAAATATAGTTTGTTGTTCAAAATACCATAAAAATGTCATGGTATAATAGGTCATCCAAAATAGCATAAGCAAGTCATCGTATAATATGTCGTCCAAACTAAAATAATGACATCTTAGTACAGCATGTCGTCCAAAACAGCATAAAAATAAAGTCATACTGTACTATATTGTCCAAAATAGCATAAACATGCTGTGGTGAAAGCATAAAAAAGCATGAAAAAGTCATACTATAGCATATCGTCCAAAATACAATAATAAAGTCATAGAAAAGCCAGTTGTCCACAATAGCTTAAAAAGTCATGCTATAGTATGTTGTCCAAAATAGAATAATAAGGTTATGGTAGAGCATGTCGTCTAAATTGGCATAAAAAAGGTCATGGTATATTTTGTTGTCTGAAATAATATGAAAATGTCAGAGTTTTATTAGTCATTATAAACAGTCTCAAGAAAGCAATTTCAAAAGAAATTCCTAGTGTACTATGATGTTCAAAATACTATAAAAAACTCATAAAATAGTGTTTGAAAATATCATAAAAAGGTCATGGGATAGTATGTCTCATAATGCATTAAGCCACAGTATAAGATGCCATTTAAAATACAAAAAAAAAAAACACCTCAGTTTATTCTGTTTAAAAAATTATAATTTGACAAATGAAGTAGTGGTAGGATATGCTGAAAAACATGTTGAAAAAGTCATTGTATAGCAATTAGGACAGAAGTGTTAAAAACCAAATACAAGGTACAAGGTATAAGGTACATTTGTGATTTTTAAAACAGTTTAAAGTTAAAATAGTATGTGGTATTAGTAGTAGTATAGTATATTGGAAAAAATCACTGTATACTTAATAATAAAAGATCATAGTACAGCATATCAAAAAACTATTGAAAATGTCATAGTATAGTACGCTGAAAAATGACATAGTATAGCATATCAAAAAAAAACTTGAAATAGACACTGTAACGTACAGCGAAAAGATTATAATATAGCATGTAGAAAAGAGTATTAAAAATGTTAAAGTATAGAATATTGAAAAAAGGTTAGTGTAGTTTGTCAAAAAAATGTCATAGTATATATAGCATGTCAAGTCATAGTATAGTATGTTGAAAATGGGTCACAGGATAGTATTTTAAAAAATGCCATAGTGTTTCATGTTGAAATGTCTGTTGAAAAGTCACTGGATAGCATGCTTAAAAACTGAAAGAAAAACCAACAACAAAAAACGATATTGTATAACATTTCAATAAAAGTTATTGTATATCATGTATGTCAAAAACACAGTGCGTCACAGTATACTTAAGTTACAAGCTTTCAAAGGCGGGAGAAATAAGTCATAGTATAGTATGTCAAAAACATTTCTTAGTACAGTATATTATAAAAAAATATATAAAGGTTACAGGACAGTATGTCAAAAAAAAATAATTTCTTGTATAGTATATTGTATAAACAAATCAAAAAATATAATAATGTGCCATAAAAAGGTCATAAAATATGTCATAGTACTGTGTATGATTAAAAAAACCCCCAAAATATCATGGTATAGTATGTCATATTTGTGTTGTTTTAAATCACACTACATGTCACTTTGTTCACCTGTATAAACCATTATAAAAACGCAGATTAACACACACACCTTTGTGCAGAGCCTGGTTCTCCAGTTCCATGCTCTTCATGCGTGAAACCAGCTCCTGGTCTCCTCCTGCATGTGAGGATGACTGCGGTAAGACAGACAAAAATTAATTAGCAAACGTCATGTTGCAGGTCAGGGTTCAAATGGCGCCAAAGCAAATGCACTGTCCACTAGGTTGAGATCCAATCTCAGCCTGAAGAGAAGAAGCAAGCAAAATGAAAAATAGTTGAAGTGGTGAGGTTTAAAAAGACACACATGCAAGGCTAAAGTCTATTACACAACAATAATATGAATACCATTCACATACAATGCTGATATCAGAATAAACTGCCTTGAACCCTAATAATGAGAGGATTTGTTGTTGACAGTGACAGCATGCAGACAAACTTTGATGAGAATTTTTTTTTTTAAAATTTCCCCACTATAATGATTTAAAGAGAATAGTTAGACATTTTGGGAAAAACTTATTTTTCTTGCAGAGATGAGCAGATAGAGATCAATACGATACAAAACATGGGTTGTGTGGATTGAAGAAGCAGTATAAAATAAATTAATTAGTTACGTAGTGGAGATGCTGGTAGGTAGCTGATTTTTTTTCAATCTTTGGACGGAGCCAGGCCTTTACCCTGTATCCAGTCTTGGTGCTACGTTAAGCACGACAGATGTGAATAGTATTGATTTTTGGATGTAACTCTCGGCAACAATTAAGTGTACTTCCCAAAATGTGAAACTATGAGCTAAAGTTTTATCAATTTTTGATCACCTCAAGGACCAATGTGAAGGGTTTAGGGGGATCTTTTGGCAAAAACTGAACATCCGTAAGTGTGTTTTCATTTGTGTACAATCTTTGTTCTTCTTATCTTAGAATAAGCCCTTACTATCTAACACAGGGAGCGGATCGTCTTTCAGAGAACCCGCTATGTTTCTACAATAGTCCAGAACCGACAAACCAAACACTGGCTCTAGAGAGGGCGTTTTTACGCTACCTGTGGACCATGGTAGGTCACACTTTGAAATAGAAGGCTGACGGGAGGGGTATTCCTTTGGTTGCAATCTGCAACCTCACTGCTAGATACCACTAAATCCTACACACTGGTCCTTTAAGGTCAGATGTTACATTAAACGTTATACTGTATTTAAGAGTTGAGCTTTTAAGATGGAAGATGCTTAAAGTAAATATATCAGTTCTGAAAATTATCTGCAGTTTATTAGGATTTAATAATCATGGTAACACAATCTGGCAAAAGCAAGATTATAATTTCTCCCCCCAATTAGAGACACTAGATCAGTTAGTGGGCGTGACACCTAAAAAAAGATGCACAATGGTAAGATGGTGATTCAGAATAAGACATCTTAGTGCTGTGATAAAGGTAGCACACTCCACTCCAGGCAGTAGCAGGCACAGCCAGCACACCCAGCTGGCTGTCTCAACCATGCAGCGTACGCAGGCCTGAGCAGCAAAGCTGGATGAGGAAGACTTACGTTTCTGTGCTGCCGTTTCTGCTGGCGCCCTTTGGGCTGCTGCAGGGCCGTTTTCACCTGCACCCGGTTATGTACAAGGTGAAGGTAAGGGAAGGAAACATGAAGACAAAGAAGAAAAGTACTGGTTGTAGAAAGAAAGTTGGATGCTACACATGCTATAACTTCAGAGGTGTTAGTTGTAAGATAGAAACTGATAACTATTGTCAGAGAAATGAAATGAAACATTTTGAAATGGCAGTAATCAACATTTTACATCAAAACTAAATGACAAGTAAAAAGTCACTAGTAGTGCCAAAATGGGATATTTCAAACAATCCTGCGACTCTACAGGATTGTCAAAGCCACTTCAGCACGTTTTCTGCCATGAAACCACGTGTGTCTCGGTCAGGTCTTCTGACACTCCATTAAACAAGCTCCAAAAAGTTTGTTGTTAAAGAGTAACTAAATCCCCACTTTTGGCTTAAGTGCGTTCTGTGAAAAAAGTCTAAAAAGCCTCATTCACATTGTACAAAAAACCTGCTAGCACCGCGAACATCTGGCTTTTTTAATGCCACGAGAATGCATACAATTGGCATTCACACTCGCATCAAATGACTCTGCAGCAGACACAGGTTTTTATCACCTCCAGCTCCAGTCAGCATTGATGGGAACAAACACTCGGGTGAATGCGCTAATATCAGCTCCTTAACCGGCGGCATGTAATGACACGCCATCACTAAACTACCGTCCGTCTCCTCTTAAGCAGCGCTAAAACATCAATGTGTACTGACTTTGAATAAGACACTGAATAAGTAAGAGAAATATGAAGAGAAGAAACAACTTAAAAGTTTCAAAAACCTGTTTTTACTGCTGTTATTATCTGGCCTGTCTATGACTGTCTAAGACACGTCCACGTTCACTCATTTGTGCCACTCCTTGATCCACGGCAACTCCCTGCCCAATATGTAGAATTTTAATACTATGCACTGAAATGTCAAAAATTTTACCCAAATCAATCAGCAACACTACGAAATACCCATTTTTTCCAACTGAAAAAGGGGATCTGGGGATTCAGTTACTCTTTAACAATACAGTAGCTCTTTGTTTTGAAGAAGTCAAGCTTACACTTAGTAACGATGAATTTAAAGGTTAAGTTCACATTTTAATTTTTCTAATGTATGGTTTCTTACAGGAATTTCCATGCAAATGTAGGGGACAGTGTGCTTTTAGTCTAAAAACCTATCTTTGTTGCTTCCAAAGACAGCATTCACTTACTGAATGAATGCTATCAGACTTAAAAACATGTGAACTTATCCTTTAAGATAACAACAGTAGCTACTGACGATAATAAGCTGATTTATTCTTTGTACACATGTTTATGCAGAAACTGACCCCACTTGCACTGCTAACAACAAAGTAAAAGACACTGAAATTAAGACCAACACTTATGCAACCTACTGACAGATTTCAAGGGAGATTATGGGAGATGCAAGCAGAGGAGAGAGGGTGAATAAGTTTCTCATAACAGAAAATGTAGCATGCATAAAGCACATTTCTTGACAAGTGCAGGCTGAAGGCTTTTTGGGACTGAAACAAGTCTTACATGTCCCCAAGAAGATGTTGTTTCTATATTTAAATCACCATTTCTTATTTTAACAGCTATTCCCCTGTTTTAGGGCTGGCACACAAACATAAGTGCAAACTGTCCTGCCACTACAGCGGGTGGGCCTGCGGCTCATTTGTAGCACAGTACTCACTCCGTTTAGGGACTGCAGGATATTCTGTCGGGATTTAGCAATGTCCTGCAGGATGGCATTAACTTCTCTCTCCTGCAGGTATATGTGGGCAAAGCAGCAATGAAGCAGGAGCAGTGAGAGAGACAGAGAGCAGCATGCAAAACAGACAAAAGCAGAATGGACCATACACCCGACATTTAGGATGACCCGAACAAGTAATTGTGAGCAACAGGGCTTATCTAGTTTGGCCTCATGATGCAGTACAAAGGTTATACACATTTTGGCAGCAGGCGTATGAGTAACACAAACCCAGGATGACAACCTGACCTGCAACTCTCAAAGTGCAGCTGTCATTTTCCCATTTGAGTACATGTTGTGCTGAAATTTGAACTTTTTCCACTGAAACTTTTTTCCACCCAAGAAATATGTCCAGCCAAAACAACAGTGTGGTCTTTGGATTAACCCGATAAAACAGGTTTCTGTTACTGCAAAGACATGTTTCACTCATTTCTTTTCTCAAAAAACTAAGCACATTAAACCAAAACTATGTACATCACTTGAAATCACATAATTGAGAACATATAACTTATTGTTATTTGGGTGAAACAACCCTTTAAAGACCTGGAAGTGATCAGTCTCTAATCTCCTTTGTTTCCAAGGCTTAGGCAGAAGCTCTCTGCTGCCCTGGACAGCCTGATAGGCAGGGGCAGCTGCCAAACCACCTGACCCCTCTCACTTGGACGAGCCACATCTAAATCGAGTGGCTTAACTCACATGCACACAGCTGCTGCGGGCTGACGATGATGTAACTATTGCTAAACACACCAGTGATTGACAGGGCAGCATGAGCCGAGGAGGAGTCAGGCAGGAGGTGAAAGGAACTTGAAAAGATAGCAGAGACAAGAGAAGGGTTGGGAATAGAGGTTGCCTAAAAAACAAAATTTCCTTATTTCTACAAATGATTAGGTCGATACACATAAAACCATGCTGAATACAAATAACAAAGTCTTTTTTTTTGCTTTTAGGCTGTTTCAAAAACAGTGAAGCTTTCAAAAGAAGTTGGAAGCTATTTTGGTGGGGGGGTTGACGAAATGTGCGCCCGGTCTACCTGTGAAGAAGGTCCGTTGACTCCCTCATAGAAGCGCCTCTCGGCTTCATCGTAGTGGTGTTTGTCGAACCAGATGTTCTCCGAGGCGAGGCACTGCAGTCCACTCATTTTGGTACTGAGGAAATGAGTCAGAAATTTAGTGTTATTAAGATAATGCAAATAAAGACTACTTAAAATTGATCTGCATCCAATAGTTTAGCTACTACCCGATAGCCATGACCAGGAGTTTAGTCGTTACAGCCACCATCACAATCAGCGACAAGAAATGAGTGACAGAACATGGCTTGATTAGATGCTTGACCAGGACAGTGTGCATTGCAACTTACAACATCATGCACAGCCACAGATGGAATTGTGAGGTGTGAAAGGCAGAGACAAAACAAAGCGTAGCACGGACAATTTAAACCACATAAACTGAAATTTAATGGCAAAATAACTGGCATCAGTTTCTGTAAAATAATAAGCACCTTTAAAAAACAATGGGGGAAAAGACTTTTGGATGAATGCTTCCCTTCCCTTCCCAATTATGCTGACGGGTAACTGCAGCAGACAGGCATCTACACATTCCTCAGTCTGTGAAACACAGTTGCCTGGTCTGCAAAGTCTGGATTATAGGACAAAAGGGGTTGGAGGCTGCCCGCTAACAACCCCGCCTTAGTCATAGCAGGGTGATTGTTACAAAAGTGCAAGGTGTTGCATTGAGGCAGACATGTTATTTCTGGTGCTGGTGAGACAAATTAAAGGTTATGTGATACCAAAACACTGCACAGTAGTTTATAACACAGAATTATCATTGTGAAAATAACCATTTTCCACCACAATGACTGCAAGATAAATGGTAGAAATCCAGCACATGATAGAGTAATCTACAACATTCATTTTATTTGTGGCAGCCGGCCATGATAAAAACATCCGCCGCAATGTCACGATTTTATATTTTTGGAGTTGGACCGTTCATTAGGAGCACTACTGGAATATATATACCATTCAGCAGTTATGCATTGCACCACAGTCTTAGAGCGCAGAGCGTACTCTGAGCACTGAGGGATCAGCTGAACGCCACTTGCGGTTAAAGTGAAACTCATTTATCATCACTAGGTTTAAAAGTCTGCATTCACTTGCCTCTGCAGCAGCTCCTCCTCTTATCGATGAGTATGATCTGATCAGCTCTGATCGAATTGGCAGATTATTTATCCACCCCGCGACTTAAACTTTGTGAACCCACAAAAACCCACCCAACCCTACTTTAGACAGGGGACACAGAATGATAAAAAGGGACAGTCATACGCATTAAAAAATGGTGACTTTGTCAGCACCCCCAAAACCCTGATTGTCAGTTACCCCCCACACATAGATTTTGTGGGAAACACTGGAAGAGCGTGAAAAAATAAGCTACGTTTTGCTGAAAACCTCCGTGTTGGCACCCCTGCTGCAATAATAGATTAAGCTTATTTAAATGAATTGAAGTGCTACGTTTATAACTACTAGTGTGCATAGTTCTGTCTGAATGTGGCATAAACAAGAAATTCTCCCCCAAAAAAGCTCACCTTTTAACAAAAAGTATAAAGTCCAATATACAAGTTAGCATCACTAAAAAAGGCCAAACAAGAATGCACAGACAACAAATTTAAATTTTAAAAAATCATCACAGTTTAAAAAAAAAAAAAAGAAAAAGAAAATCACACATCAAGTCTCTCCATTCCCTGTGTAAAAGGTGCCATACTTGTCCCATCTGGGCCTGCTTTCTGTCTCGGAGAGGCCCCTCTTCCTTTGGGTCGGTCCCCTGCTGCCTTTATTTCCCTGCTCGGTCTCAGAGGAGGTGCGGTTGCGGCCTCTACTGTACCGACGGTGGGGGGTACCGGAGGCCTTCACAGTGGTGATGGGGTGTCCCTGATCTTGCTGTTGAGAGCGACTGCGTCTTGACTGGAAGGTCATGTTGCCTCTGGTGTTTGGGCTCCTCGGAGAGGACGACAGCGCTCCGTTGGCATTATTGGCGAGCCAGCGCTGGTAGTTGATCTCAGCCTGCTCAAAGGGGCTGCGGCTGAACAAGACGCTCTCTGCCTGAAAACCTTGGATGACTGGGCTTTGACCATAAGAGCCACTCGCTTCAATGGAGGAGCTCAATCGTTCCTCTTCAGCCCCAGAGCTCTCCGACACACGAGCGCGTCGCCGCAGCCTCTCAAACTGGACTTTGTCTCCGCTGATGATCGGATTACTGACCTGCCTGAAGGCCCCCACTGGTACAGCATGTTGTGGGGCTCCTCCTTGCTGATGGTTTGGCCAAGACTGATCCATGTTTCTTTTAAAGGGGTCTCTTCTCTACTCACTTTTTGTGAGAGGAAGAGAGAAAAGAAGCAACAGGTGGAAGCTAGAGCCATTAGTTCTGTGTGAAGTTAGCACCTCAGAAAAACTTTGCTGTTAGACGCATCAAACAAAGCTCATACAGCAGCTGATATGTAACGCCAATGTGGTCTTGCAGACAAAGAGATGTTGGATTGATCAAAAAACTTACATTTTTCAGAAAATGGTATTTGTTTTCCTTTAAAGGTAGAGTTCAGAATGAGATTAACCTTTCTGAGAACAGAAAAATCAACATGAGAATGCAAGCCTTGTTTTTGTATGCTTTTAGGATATGGAACAATGCCCAAACAAATAACAGTTCATGGATCAATCTCACATTGGTGTTTCACAAACCAAATCCAAACAAACACTGTGAAAATATAATGTGGCTCACACATATGACAGGTGAAAATGGCCAACATTTAGGTTAAGATGCATTTACAATGTTTCCTCAACATTCACTTTAGGGTCGCAACGGAATGAGATTTTTTTACTGTAAGATAATCGTATTAGAAAATATCATGATATAACACTATTATTATAATCAGTTACAATGATCCTTAAAGCCATGAAAACAGGATTTTTTTTTAATTGAAACCTGAAACAATTCTTTTAGTGAGAGTATATGTGAAAGGTATGACAGGCAGTCGAGAAAAAAAGGAAATGTGCACGGGCAAGTGAGATTCTCCATCTAGTTGCCCTAGTTTTTTCTTATTGTGCAGATATGCAAATAAACATATAATAACCGTACATTTTCAAAACCACAGTATACTGTGAAACCAGTATATTGCTGCAACCCTAATTAATTTCAAATATAAAAATCGATGAAGTACATGTTTTTGAACAATGAATTTATGATAAAGAGGCAATTTTTACCAAACACAGCTGTGTCAAATGAAAGAGGAAACACTGTTCATGCATTAAAATGTTTCTTATGAAACATCCAAAAATTCCAACCTGTGCAACTGCATCTGGCTCACCTTTGTTTTGGCATGCTGCAGGATAATGTACGCTACCTAATGTGGAACATTTAGAATATTTAAATAATTCAAAGTCACATAAACTTAAATTATAGAGTTTCCTTAAAGATGATGTGAATACCTTTGGACTACTTCAAAGACAAAAAGTGAAAATGTCAAATATTTCTGATAGCAGGTCTTTTTTTTAAACATGCAGGCAAATGTCACAACCAAACGACAGTTTTTTTTTTTTTGTTTTTTTTTTTTACATTTTCAGGCATGAAATAATAAGGTAACCACATAATAAAACACTTAACAGAAAAAAACTTTCAAACATGAGTGATGCATCATTTGTAGTTCTGTTAGTGTAGATATAAACTCTGTTGCCAGATCTTGTGATACACCCAGCATAAACTAATGCAGACACAGCAACATAAATCCTACATTCATGTGGAAATGTTATTATAAAGAGGTGTTGATTCAACTTAATGATCATTTTGGAGGGCGTTGAATAATTTGAATGAGTGACCAAGGGCTCTGAGACACTGGACAATGCAGACAAATGATTAATTCTTCAAAAAGATAACCTACAAATGTACCAATGATAATCTGTAAGTAATTTTTTTTGGTAATAATAATTGTTAGTTGCAGTCCTGGTCGGCACAGTATAAAGGAAACCCCTCTATGTAAAATGCAATTTCAACATCACCACAAACCACATCCTCCAAAATAAACAAACTGAGTCAACACTGGGACTGCACAATGAATAGATCAGAATTTTGTCTTTCGAAATTAAATGGTCAACTGCAATAATAAAATTTGAAATCCTTGCTAGCACAACATTAAAGTAAAAGCAGTGTTCTGTTGATTTAAATTGTGTAAAACCTTTTGGTACAGTTTTATCTAAATTGTGCTTCTAGGAAATGCACAAATAAGGAGAAGTCGCATTTTGCTGCAGAGATTTGTATATTAGCAGGACTGTTGTACAACATGGAAGTGAACGTAGTGCGCTGTTTATTCAAATGTTAAAGTTAAAAAAGGTTTCGTCGCTAAAATCCATTAATAGTTATGATAAATAATCGTCCAGTCCCAAGCAACAGTTTCAATTTTTAAAAAAACATGAAAAAAAACCCAAACATTTTAACTAATTGCGGTAGGATTGACTGCTGATCTGCATTAGTTTTAGCTGGTTGTATTAAATATTCAAGCAACTGAGTGCAAAATGCTTTCACTACATCATAAAGACAGCAGTGAACTAGTGCATGTGTTAGAGCATCAGCTGAAAAGCAGCTGCAACTTTAACACTCACCTTTGGTAACTGGAATGGGAAGCTAACTAATGCCCAACAGAGAAATAAAAGACAATAAAAAAAATGCTCATAATCTACAAAACCTTATCGAAAAACATTCACGTGACTGTTTTTATACAGCGTTTGTTACATTAAAAAAAGCAATAATTCTCTCAAGTTTTAGAAAAGGGCCATACAAATAACTATACAATTCGCAAACAACAGTCATTTAAAAATCACTAAAAGAAGTGGGCATTTCATGCATAACACCAGTCACAAATCAGGCAAACTGCACAGCTTCAGTGATAAACTTCGCGTTGTATTTCATCTGTTGCTAGCTCACCCTGACAGTAGCTAAAGTTAGGTGGCACAAGTTTCTCTGACAGCCTCTGCAACTTGTAGCTAGTTCCTTTTACCACGTGGCGCTTTAAAACTTTATATTCAAAGTACTTTTTGGGACTCAACAAACAATACACCTTTGTTGTGCTGCAGGTTGTAAAAATACAACTCTTCCGCACTTACTTTTGGATTTATTCGACGTTTTATGGCTCTGTAACCGTTCCTTCGCGTGCTGCCTCGGCTGTAATCCGACGGGAGAAGAGGGCATGCATTAGCGGGCCGTGTGTATTCTTCGGTGCCAGAGGGGGGGGCGGAAGTTAGCTTTTCGACGATTTTAACAATAATTTTCGCGTTTGTTCAATGTTAAGAAAAATATTATAACATAAAACACACACGAAAACAACCTGGTGTCTATGAACCCCGAAGAAAAGAAGTTATTCGAGTTTTCGCCACTATTTACCCCGTACCGTCAGATTGGTATGAGCCATTTTTAAATTAAAGACTTCATTTCCCAAGATTCCAAGCGAACTGCAGTTAAAGGGCAGCTAGAGTAGTCATGTGACTCATGTACATGATGTTTTGCCAGGTTTTGGACGGAGCCAAGACACTTGCACAACTGTAGTTTTCACCATATCGCAGTGTTGCTTTTTAATTTTAACTTTTTTTGTTTGTTTGACAAACGGACCTCTGTGACTGAATATTTTAAAACAAAACTTGACAATTATAAGTTTAGCTCAGGTGTAAGTTCCTTGTGGGGCCAAATTTTCCTCCCTTGTCCTGCAGGGAGCAGACTAGTCGAGCCAATTTTAAGAAATTAAGCTAAATCCTGAGGAAACACTGAAAATCACCCAAAATGTTTTGTATGGGCCACAATGCACAGACTTGATTCTTTGGTCTGATATAATTTCAGTTTAAGAAGAATGTAGTGACTGTACTTTATCAGGGTAGGGGGTGGCTGCCTCTGTTTCTGTATTGCATGACCCCCTTTAGGGCTACAAATAGACTGTTTTTCCTTGAACCTCTCCTAGAGACTGAGGAAAAATGCATGACCTCCATAATAAATAAACATATTTTGCAGTTTCTGGTTATGAAAGATGGTCAGATTTTAGACATTTTTAGACAAAGCACGCCTTTCAAAACCATTTGCAGGTTTGTGGAGATCTGAGGGTATTACAATGCAAAAAACAAACAACAAAAAGAAAAAAACCCAGTAAATTTAAAGTTGAATGACCCTCCACTGAGCCAAATAAAAGAAAAACATAACTCCCTCCCTAGAACTTTTTTGTTTTTTTAAGTGCCTGCCCTATTTTACACAACCCCCTCCCCACTCATAACAAACAGTCCCTAATATGGGTTGTTATAATTTAAATTTTGGCAAAATTCAGCTAGTTTTTAGTTTGGCAATGATATATATTGTTCAAATAGACTATTAATAGCAGTAGCATCCTATTGATGTTTTTACGTCTGTTTACAGGTTTACACTACATGCACTTACATATCCACGCTGTTAACTATTTTTATTGCAAGGTAGAATGACTGATCGAATGGTTTAATTTTACATAATTTGCAGCAATGTACAACACCTACAATAACCATTTAATTTGTGTAACAAGGACTACAACTGTCTAAAAAGGCAAAAATGTATTAATAAAATACATATATTACCATCCACCACAGCCTACACCATGGTTTGTTTGTTTGTTCGTTTGTTTTTTAAATCCTTGGTCCATTCATTGAAAGCAATACAATTACATAAAAGCAAAGTTTTGAATTCAGGGGTAATAATGTATAAAGGCTTATGTTATGTATTTTGACCCTCTAAAGATTTTCAGCTTTATGATTTAACAAATGTTCATCACTGAACAATCAAACTGAAAAAAAAAAATCTACAAAAACAACAATCAGTAATAACTATAATGTGAAAACCTTGAATAATATGAACTTCAAAATGAGTAGCATTAGCTCTTAAATTTTTCCTGTGGAACAGCGATTGATGAATTACTTCTGACAGCTTCAGAAATCTGACATTAATCAGAGAGCTGGCCTCAGCTCACATCTTGTTTCAGGGAAAGGGCAGAACTGTATCATCTTGTGAAGCATAAAAAGAAGGATGTGAACCCACGATGAGGACATCACGTAATCCGACCTACATTTAATTCACATTTAACAACTGTGGTTGACTAAAAATTTACAACATTCATTTAATTTCTTTCATAAAGTAACAGGGGAAAAATGGGAAAATCAGAAAACATTAAACAATCAAAATGAAGGCATCAGTACACTGCAGTGCAGACAACTCAAGATTTATCTTTTACAAGAGATCGCCTTAAGGCCAAAAGGACAAATCTGTAAAGTATCCTTCTGTGACTCTTTTTGTTGTAAGCAGCCTTTTTCCTGCACTTGTTTCTCATCGCTAACAGTACTTGTGATTGCATTCTTTTATTCTTGCATTATGTATGTCTAATATCTAAGTGATGTGTGTACAGTTTCTTTTCTGTGTTGTATAATTCTTTAGAGGGTTTAATGTCAGCATCATAGTATTTCTGCAATTCACTTGGGGACCCTCTTGAGTGCAAAACCAACTCGATGACTAAAAGTGCACATATCTGTTACAATGATGGTCTAAAATCCCTTTTATATAAGTTTCTCCGAGTCAACATCAAAGGTGGATGCTGTTTATTATGACTCCTAGGGGCTGTGAAATTATCATTTGCTCCAGATGAGGTGCTCCCTTTGTGGAGCAATCAGATGCTAAGCTGAGCTGTCAAACCAAATAGAATTCATATTCCAGCACTGCTGCCAGGTATGAATCAGTATTTAAACATAATGTGGCAGCAAGAAATGACATACAGCACATTTATGGAACAGAAAACGTTCCTTTTTGCACAGAGGGGAGCCACATTTTACATCCCACTAACATAAAAAATGAATGGTTTCTTCTTTGCTTCAGGTTTTATGAAAGTATCGCCTGACCTGGGTCTCCGTATCAATAATAGATACGATTTTTCAAATTGGGTGACATTCCTCTTGAAGCAAAGCCTTTCAGTATGTTTTCGTCCTGCAGCATTGACAAGGATAAGGAAAAACATGTTGCAACCTTGAGACAAAAATCTATCAGGGTAAAGAGTTTACATGGGAGAGACAACAAAAGAAAGTATGCATTAATACTGATCTTGTTTGCATTCAGAATTTCAACCTTCAGCATTACTGGCTTTAGATCTTGTCTAATTGGACCTGCATCTAACAATTATTTTCATTATCAGTTAATCTATCAAATATCAGAAAATAGTCATTGGTTGATACACTGTGTTATAATGTGTTTGTTGTTTATGGTAATATTTAGCTTTCCATTGATATTTTATGTTCACATAAATAGGATGGACAAACGCACATACCTAAAAACAGGTGCAAAAGGCTTTAAAAAGAATATTGTGAAAAGTGTCCACCAAAGTTTCTCAGAGCCCAAGGTGACATCTTTATATTGCTTGCTTGCAAAATCAAAACATGTTCAGTTTACAATGATACAAACAAACAAATTCTGCAAAAATTCAGATTATTCAGACTACATCACAGAATATATGTGGCGGTTTTTGCTTATAGAAAAACTAAAACTATCAATCATTTATCAAAATAGCTGCCAATTCATTTTCTGTCAATCAATTAATCATTTCCAAAGACATGAAATAACCTTAAAGATATGCAAACTGACTGCAAAGAGACAAAAAACAACCACAAAGAGGCACAAAATAAGAAATTACTGCAAGAAATGCAAAATCACAGCAAATACAGTAAAGAAGCACAGAAAAGTTGGGTTTTTGAACTCTTTTGTGATCAAAAAAAATGAAAATCTTTTGGTTTTGGACTGTTGGTCAGGCAAAACATTTTTTTTAAGATGCCACTACAGGCTTTTAGAAGTTGTGATTGGGGTTGCTGGCCAGGTACCTACATTCTGCAACTAAATCTATAATTGTTAGTTGTGGCCACAGTATCAATCACTGATCAGATCTCATCTGTGCAACACCCTTACTGTCAACAGATTGGTCGTCTTGCTCCACTTAACTAAAACAAGTGCTCAAACAGCTGATGCAAAGCTTTGCTTAAACACAAACAGTCGATATGTTTGAAAAAAAGAAAGTAGCCTACAAGCATCAGTGGTATCACACAAACCCTCCGATAACCTGTGTTTGTATGGCTCATGGTGTTTTTTTTAGGACTAGGGAAGCCTCATGCTGATGATGTGACAATGTGCAATACATTTTTTACCAAATTTTCGTTTCTAATTATTTTTGAAGCCAATGGAACACCATGTTACACACTAAAGGACATGTAGTCTCCTATTCGCAAGGTGCTTTTGTAAACCAAAAACACTCCTGTAAATTAATAAATCAACAGCTCCAGAGGGGTATTTGAAGGTTGAACCTAGTGTTCTTGTTCTTGTTCTTGGGAGCTTATTCTGTTGGGAAGGATTTTTCTTTTTTAGCACTGGCCTGCTCCACATCTACACCTGCAAACTGCCTTACATGACCCCATTCGTGAATTACCGTCTATATACCATCTCCAGTGGATCAACATGGACATATATTCTTTGTTCAAGGTGGTATCAGCACTCTGGAGATTTTAATCACTGTCATTCCAGTCATGATCCACCTCGCCTAGCTACCACATCCTCAGCCCCCGGACAGTTACCTGCCTGGTTGGAAATCCAGCTTTGTTAACAGACACCCTGTAATAATCAGTGGCAGAAGTATATTCACATCCTTTTGTACCAATACAACAGTGTAAAAATTACTTAGTATACACGTCATAGGCATCAGAATGACCCTCTTCATAAGAAGAAGTTTAATGATGGTGGGGTCATTTTAAATGCTTTATACACTGTTCAGTTAATCTACAACACTATTTTCTAAACTGATTTAAAGTCCTATGGACCTATTTAAAAAAATAATTTACATTATTATGTATAATGTAAATTATGATACATGATACATTACTAGGTGTTTTAATTTCTGTATATTCTAACAGATAAAGAATCTTAATGCAAAAACACCTAATAGTAAAAATGACAATAAATGGTCTTTACCCAGACCTTTTTTCAACAAAGAAGTGAAATTATTTATTTCATCAGTGGTTAATTCATATCAATGACTAAAGTTTCATCATGACTCAAAATATTCTCAGTTTCTGATTAAAAAAACAGCATGTTGAGAACCTCCTGAGATTAATATGCATAATCAATAGGATGGATTGTAAACTCATTGCATCATTAAATAAGAACAGTATTTCACTGTTTAAATAAGATTCCCTTACATTCATTTTCCAGTATCTCCCGTCCAATTCAATGCACTGAAAGCTATAAACTCTTTCAAATGCCTTTTTTAAACATGTGTAAGTAATATAACAACCCATGTTTACTTTAAACACAGTTTCAACACAAATTATGTATTTAAAACATCATTATGATTAATAGACTGAAACTTGCCTTGCGCATCTTCCTGGCTTCATGGTCAGCCATGCTTGTTTAAAAGGGGGGCGCGGCTTTACTGCAGTCCTCTTTAGATAATGTGGAACACAGTGATTAGCTTATAAACATACCATCAAACAAGTCTGTGCATTTTGGGTGGAGTCAGATGACAGTAATAATAGATCTAGTACCTCTAGAAAAGCTATGTCCATTGAAATGGAAAAATATTTGTTGGGCAGAATAGTTCCTTTCAAAGAGTTCTGTTGTTTATGATAGATATCATATTATTGGAATATCATTATTAATGCTTTAACAAATGAGCAGCATTTCATGTTATAACTGGTGGAGGTTATCCTGTATGAGCACTTTCACAGGACAGTCTCTAACACCGAATAATGTTTTATTAATTCATCATATGTTTGATATGTAAAATCTTAAATAGTAACTCTAGCTGTCAGATAAATGTAAAAACACAGTATTTGCCTACAACATGTATGCACTTGTGTAAATGCACTTATAGTTAGGCCTAATTTCCACCACTAGAAATGTGGTGCAGTGTAAAGGACAGTAATGTAGGCCTACAAGTACCTCTGGTAATAACAATAACAATATAGTCTACTCCCTCTTTTTGTTGAGACATATACAAAAGGTTTATGGCAGTCAGTCACATTTGCATAATATATTTGTGACTTGAAATTAGGTCATTTGCTGTTCTGCTCTCTGATGCATTTGCGCTTTGTTTTATCACGTGTCCTCAGTGCCAAGCCTGTGAATGGAGATATTCATTCACCTGATTTAGAGACAGAGAGAGAGAGAGAGAGAGAGAGAGAGAGAGAGAGCAGATGTGAGGCAGCAGCTCCTCACTCCCACAAGTTTGCAGCTCGCGGGGAAGAGTATGGGGATTCATTTATTTTAAGGTTGACAGAATACATTTTCACAGGGAGGCTATAAAAAAGAAGTCGCGCTTTAACAGGCTCCAGAGGAACAAATAACCTGGATTTGTACCCACATCATCAGCATCATCCGATGAGGATAGACAGATAAGAAAATGGAAATGGATTGTAAGGCGCTGCCGGGACGACAGGAGATATTCACACTCCTCATCTTTTATCTTCTTCTGTGGCCTAAAGTGAGTATTTATTCTTTTATGCATTCTTTCTGAGACAGTTCTCTAATTCATTAAGTGATTAAAAGTGCTGCAGAAGTTTGCTGCATTTTAACCTGCAAATTAGGAAACCAGACTCTTAATTATAGCCTAATTACATCTTTATTGCGACGCTATCACCGTTGTTATCCTATGTCCTTGTGTGGCTCTCTGGAGCACGCGACACACACTTGGACAGCAAATGTCCTCATTAAGCCGCAGGCGCTAATTAGTGGTTATCAAGGCTCGCGACCTACATCAATCAGCACCTGTCTGGTATCAATCAAAGACGAAAAATGAACAGGGGGAACATGGAGAAGAAACAAAACCAAAAAAAAACAAACAAAAAAAAAAAAAACAAACGGTCAAGATGTTGTCTTATAGCGTGCAAGGTTTGAGCGTGCATTTGCAAAACGCTTGTTGATAAAAATGTATTCTTATCAATAAATTTTGTTATCTATAGGGGCAAAATTATATATATATATATATATATATATATATTATATAATATATAGCTTATTCTTAGTTGTTTTTCTAACAAAAGGAAACTAATAAAAACTAAATTCTTGACAAACACACTCGCACGTAGTTATCTGTTTAATTTTGTTTAATAGTTTAGTTTAGTTTTTGTTTAATTAGTTTGTTTAATAGCCCGAATCCATGTTTTTCCTCCATCGTTCACCCAACCAATAAGCAAAGAGCATCGGTGTGGTGCATGTGTCTGCTTTTGGCTAGATAACTTAAGTTGTCTCATATTTCCAGGCTGAAGCAATTCATCCGGACTGCGCCATCATCTCTCAGCACCTGAGGGCTCGTGAGCTTTGCAGCCAGACGAGGAGGAGCGAGGCGCAAAACCAGAGCGACCACAGCGGTGGGTTCATGTGTGATGCTGCTGCTGGTGCTTTGTGCTTCTTTGAGAGATACATGAGAAATCTCGGCGCACTGCGAGAGGTTTTTAATAGACGGGAATGTGGGCTAAACTAAAAAAAGGAAGAAGAGTTTTGAGGTTGGCTCAAAACTGCATTTTATAGCCTAAACAACATGGAAGGAAAATTATGTGGGTTAAACTTTCTATAGGATGTTTTATGTGCCAGTTAGACTAGTTTTTATTTTTTCTTAATGTTGTAGCATTGTGTGCATTTTGTGCAATTCATGTGATGACATTCATGACTGAGCACATCCATCACTTAATGTATGAGCATAAAAGTTTTTGACTTTCATTGCACTTAAATAACAAAACCTTTTTAAAGGTTTCAGTTCTATTATCGGCATTCTGCCTGGATTTCATTTAGGGACTGTACTCTATTTGTCAGAGTAGAGGGGTAGTTGGGGTGTGATATTTTTCTTTTATCATGACCCTCCCTGGAGCAACAAATAGCTTCAGCCTCACTGAGTGACTGGGGGAAATTTAGTATATACAGCAAGAAGCAGGAGTAGTACACAACAAACATTTAGTAACTAGTGTATTGTTAAAACACAGATAACTCTGCCCTTTGGCTCTATTAACTTATTGTCTTCTGGCTTTGCAGTGTTTAGGGTGTTTCTGGGCATATGAGCAGGTTATGTCATGACTTTAACAAGCAGGTGACAGACCTTGTTTATGAAAATAGATGACACATCCCCACTTCATCCCGCTGTACAAAATAGAGCCAAAATATTGCGATACAGCCGCAGCAATGTCTGAAGTATCAAGTTCCCACCCATACACCCATCCAACCAATTGCAAGCAGCACCACCGATTGTGAGCACAATGCTGGGCACACACAGCTGTCAATCATGTTGACACTCCCCTTTTTATAGCATCTAATATTTCATTAAAACCCAAACTTCTTAGAAAAACAAACACTTGAAAAACCATCAGGGTAATAAAAACCTTTTTTTTGACATGTATTTTGATTTTTTAGATTGGCCAGTGGTCCCATACACTAACATTGATGGGCCAGGGTTTATGACCTGCACTGTAGCCAGCCACCAGGGGGCGATCAAGACGTTTTGGCTTCAATTTTGGGGGGCTGTCATGTTTGCCATCTTTATTAATCAGTCTATGTGCCAGACCAAAGAGGCAGAAGAAGCTATGAGTATTGTGGACACAGCATCAAACAAAACACAAATATGGCAAATAGGAGTGAATCTGGGCTCTCGCTTTTGGTGTTGATGGTGTTTACAAACAGTAACCAAAAATCCCAGCATAGTATGATGGGGGATGATGTCTTAAGTAAAGTTACTGTACTCGTAGCAGTAGACCAACTGCATGTAAAACCCTTTTCATTTCAATTTGTGCAATCAAAAAAGTTTCTTATTTTATTTTGAAAAGACTGAGAATGCAGAGACTGAAATTTGTAATGTGCAGTGTTATTACACCATGCAATCTTCATCATACTAATCCAAAACCCATGATAACACCTGTTACTCCTCCTGGTGAGGCCTCACCTGCTTGTCCTTTCAATCTAAGCTGTTGACTTTATTACATACTAATGAACCTGGCATCTCCCAGAGGGCCACACTGCGTGTCCCCACACTGAACTGCGTCACTGAAGCCGAGCTCGTCTCTGCTTCATCAGAAACTGCCCCAAAACAACAACACTCTGGCAACTCCCCTCCGTGAGAGTGATGAACTTTAACATTTCCAGACTAATTTGATCTAAATTAACCCCGAAGACTGTGAACGCCAGAGTGACACAACACTTTGCTGCAAAGGTGTCATCCACTCCCCATTACGCAGATAAATGTCTGCTGATGAATTTCACTGTCACAGTAGGTGTGTTTGTGCGTCCATCAGTGTGATGCCAACCATGCAGGTGACATGTCATCACGCAGAGTTAGGGAGTCACGCTGAGTTGAAATGTCACCTTTATGAAATGATGTCACTCATCATCAGGGACTGACTCCTGGTGCTGATGAGCCCAAGAAGACGTCATATTCTGCAGGCTGCTGTGCAATGTGTTGCCATTGAGCAAAAATCAGCCAGTTCCAATATGTCACCCTGCACGCTGTTGCTCTGATTTAGAGTTGCAACAATTATCAGTTTACATTTTGATTATTATTTCAAGCATCTTTTCAGTATAAAAAAAGTCAATAAACATAGTTAAGAACTAATACAGCTTGTTGCCCAGCTTTCCAAAATCCAAAGATATTCGCTTCATAATGGTTTGAAATAGAGACAGACAGAAAATCCTCACATTTGTGACCCCAGAACAGCAAATATTTGGTATTTTAAGCCAAGCTAGCAGTGTGGGTCTGGAGGGGACAACTCTGACTTGTTTGTTGGTTGGTCCATCACTTCGGTCAAGATTGACAAAACATCAGCACGTTAACATGCTGATATTAGCACTTAGCTCAAAGCACAGCTGTTTAAAAAAATACAGCCTGACAGGAGCTGCAAGCATGACTATACTATTTAACTAAACACTTGTCTTTATAGATTTTGTAACAGGGCTAAATAAAGCAACAGTGCACAAGTATATAATCACATGCCAGATCAGTCCACCCCATCACCCACACATATCACCTGTTCAACCACTCCTTCAGGTCCAACTATTAATTTGTGTACCTAAGTGTGTACCTAATTAAAGAAAAAGGAATTTAAAAAGGCATAAAAGAAGTGTATCAGTTAAGCTAAAATAATGGGATAAAAATAAAAACAAAAACAACTCTAAAACAAACATGTCTGACGCTCACTCTCACACAATCTGATCCTTATTTGAATATAAAAGAAGCACTATGTTGTAGACTCCAAGATGTTTGGAAACCACCCCGTTTTTTTTTTTTTTTATAAATCCTCCTGGCTCCCCTTTTGTTAGCACATGTTTTTTTGTGCAGTGGGAAAGGGACTTCATGCTTTGCCGTAGAAATAGACTGAATGCCAAGCTGTTTATAAGGGATATTCAATATAAGCCATGTTTTGCTGAGATATTCTATCTGGTAAAAAACCCTGCCCAAGTGTACACTAAACATCAAAATTTAAATCCCATTAAAACATTAAATCCCACTGAGAAGTCAATTGGATTCATGCTGCTTAATAAATGAATTGAAAAATTATATGAAAGATGTCATCTTGTTCCTCCCTAAATGCTGCTCTGGAAGCACTCACTCAAAGTAATTTCAAACGTCCTTGTTAATCCTAAATGAGGTGATACTCAAGCGGCTGAATGTATAGCGTCCTTTAGAGCTGTCTGCTGATAAAGGCCCAAGAATAGAGACCTGCTCAGTGGGAGACAAAACCTTTTGGTCGATCTGAAAGAAAATGTTTTAAAGCAATCATCAACCTCTTGACACAAGTGTTAATTGTGAACTCTGACAGTTAGACACACCAAGGAACAAGGTTTTGCCCACATGGTGGTCAAAAATCCATCCTGTGATTGAGCACAAACACAAAGACGTCAGTCACAGTGAAACAGTGTAAGTTTCCATAACTCATGGTTTTTGCTGCACTCACGGCGGCTTTTGATAGAAATGTCTCTTTTAACATAGATCATATGATTGTGCCTCTTTCTTTCTTTTTGGCCCAGTCTCAGGCTAAAAATGAAATCTTTTCATAATCAGCATATCGCAGTTGTCAAATCACTCTCAGTATCTGTATGACTCACATCCAGAGATCTGAATTCAAGCATCTAGGAGTGGGAACTCCCTTTGGGGAATATTGTTCAACTACTTGACTTGTCAGTAAAACTTTAATTTGCACTTGCAAGCCAGCTACTCTGTAAAGGCAATCCAAAAAACAGCTTGAGGTAAAAAAAAAAACAAAAAAAAAAAACTAATCTTTGGTTCAGACTCAGTTTTAAAGGAGCTGACCTGTACAAAAGGGTTGAGTCTGCAGCAGCATTTTCAGAGAATTAACTGGAAAATCAGTGAAAAAGAAAGACCAAAACAATGAAAAAAAGAGTCAAGGCAGCTAAAATCAGCATGCTTACAATGTTTGAGGGCAAATGTCTTTATAGCTGTTCCAAATGGCTGCATCCGAAGGCAGGGCAAATAGCAAAGCATCAATTGGAGGGGTAACATAACCTGACATGGCTGACTGTTTGTTACACAGAATCATGAGATGCCATCATTGGAAATTGGAAAAGGGTGGGTAGGCCTACTTTCAAGAAATACTTGGCAGGTGATTGGATGGCCTGTCTATCACAGGCCAGTCAGGAGAGCAGCAAAAACATCTTTTCCATCAAGTGCTGTTATTTGCTCTTTTAATGAAGAAATACACTCCATTTCAGATATTGCAGCATCTATGCTACCGTCTTTGGGAGCAACATTGTTGTTTTCAACAAACTGTCACCTCTTCGTGTCATTATACACCCCTAAATCACATCTGTGGCTACCAGCAGCTCCTGACAAGATGCTGATTGGTTCGAGCCATTATGGTCTGGAAAGCAGTTGGGAGAAGTTTCCAAGAGGGGTGAACTCCGAGGGATTTCTTAGTCAAGGTTGGGGAAAAGTTGTGTCTTGGCTTTAAGTGAACAGATTTCACTCAAAGAAGGGCTTTCTTGGAGAAACCAAAAGTTATGTTCAGACTCAAAGGCAAGCCTAAAAAGGATTTTTCTCTGATCTTGTGATTCTTGCATGACCTTTTGACATAATTAGATGTTTACCATGTTCAGCATCTTAGTTTAGCGGGTTAGCATACTAAAATACAGCTGAGGTTTTCGGGTATTCAGTCATAAACTAAAGCATTGGAAAGATTCTACCTAATGATCGCACCACATTAAAATTCTAATAGGCTACATACTTGTAAATCCTTCCATTTTCATTGCCCTCTCCTGGTTTCCTCCTATGGTCACAATTCTTTTGTATTTCCCCGACTTTTTTTTAAAAACGTTTTCATTATCACAATCTGTTTCTTTAACTGTACAGAGTGGAAAAGTCTTATGACGCCAAAAGTGCACCGTTTCTTACTCATTGGTGCTTCCAGCCCTCTTTCTCCTTCTCTAAACCCTACGTGGCTAAGTAGGGGTAACACATGAGCTGGGCACCTCCACTTCTTCCTGGCCCCCATTACCAGGGCTTCAGGGGTGACTTGGGGGCTGGGGAAGGGGGCACTGTTTGCCCTCCTCTGCCACAGTGTGTTAGGCTACCGAGCTGACTTCCAAAGACCGTAATCCTCTGGTTCTACCTTGCTTAGGCATCCAGGGCCAACGGGTGTGTAAGCCAGGAAGTACAGCTGGCTATTTATCCCTGGCGCAGGCCAAGCTCACTGGCCTTCCTCCTTCTTTCTGGTATTGCCATGGTCATGAACCAAAAACAAACCCAAATTTTTAAATTCTGATGTAGTGCACCTATTATTTTGTTATTTTCTCTCTTTAAAACACCACCAGCATGCAGGAAACAAAGTTTGGGAAAGTCACACTTTTCTGGGGGAGGACTTCCAGACCCCTGACTTTGGTTTAAAATATCCTCCTTACTTTTGAGGTTTCAAGGTTGGCTAGTTTGGTCTAATACTGTCCATCTGCAGGGGGGCATGAATGCATGTAACATAGTTCATGACAATCTATCCAAGAGTTGTTTCTCTCTTTTCTTTTGGACTGATTGATTGATCAACACATCCACAGGCCAACATTGCTAAGAAACTAAATAATCACTATCCTGTTCTTCTTCCTTTTGGCACAGTAGATATGATAAATGAGCACCAGACTGGAGAAAGCACAAAACCTTCCTTAGAACATGATTTTAATATTGCTCATGTCAAATAACAAATTGGGAGGAAACCGTCCAAAACTAACTGGCATAGACTGAACTTCAAAACACCCACATCTATTATTTTTTTGTGAGCCCACATACTGTCATTGTGTCAGGATAAGCTGTCCTACACTGTCCTAATGTGTCAGTGTGCATCAGCTCTCTAGGAAAGCTGTAATTTTATTGCATTTGCGTGCCAGATTGGCATGCTGGCCACTGATCCTAACTGTGTGGAGCATACTGTTTCTGTATGTGTGTATTTACTTTTGGTATCAACTGATAGCAAATAATGCAACAATATTTTATGTGATGGTGTGTGTGTTGTATGATTGGGCTGGTGTGAAAATTTCAAACCGATTTTACCGATATTAAGCCAAACACCAGACCAGACTGGTTTATTGAATTTTACCAGGTGGCCTACATGACTCAGGAGTCAGTCCTCAGTGGAACATAATGACATTGTGTCCCAATGGAAAGTGAGTATTTAACTCACATAGTATCATGTAATGTACATAATGTGAGTCCAAACAGTTTCAGTCTTTTTAAGAGAATAACTCCATGTTGCCATTTCTCCCCTTGTCACCCAAAAAAGTAAACAAAAAGCATGTGCCTGTGTTTGTCTCACCCCTCTGCTAAAATTTAATCAGTAAATGACAGAGAGTCTGAGGACACTAGTTGCTGAGCGTGACATAATGACAAATGCCAGTTCAGTCGCTTTGCATAAATCAAACCAGTTTAAGCTTGTACACCGGACCGGACCAGCAAAAGTGGAAAGTGATCTTACTCTAGTGAGTAGCACTTAGCGCCAAATTAAGACAAGACTAACTTTTAGTGAATTCATCTGGTGCTTAATTTTCATAGTGCAACACCTGAACTTCAGTAATTAAATCAGGCCAAACCATTATTCTGCAGCATGGTCTTTACAAACGACACTGATTTTTGGTTTTGTTTGTTTCGCTTATAAATGTGCCACTGTCTCTTCAGTGAAAACTGAAATACTATTTTAGAGGCTGTTTCCTCTCTTGAATAGATGCCTTATGTTTTTTTATTAGGATTAAGCCCATCTGTGTAAACCTACGGATGATCCTCCCACATATGATTTGCTTAAGATGTTTCCCCTCTCACCAAAATTTATAGGCTTCAACACCCAATTCTGGCATTAAGAAACCCCAACATTGGAGAATAAAATCTCTTAATCCTTGCTCACTTAAGCACAGTTGTTTAATCGCTGTATAAAGACACTGTACCTCATCCCCTAAACCTCAGAGGAAAGTTAACAGCAATATTGTATCCACATCCTTTATTTTCATGCCTGCAATTTGCTGCCAATCTTAATTGTCTTATTCACAATGGATTTTAAGATGCACTTGACAGCGAGGGCGGTTTGAAAATCATTGTTTTTTGGATGTGATTAATTGTGGCTTAGTGTGAACGAAAAGCACCCAACAGAGAGGAAAAAAAACCTGCATGTTTTTATTTAGCTGTCTTAGTGAAGACATGGCCATACCAAGAGTTTCAAGATAGCTCTTTAAATAAGGCAGAATTTAAACCTTTTCATGCATATATTTAGCCTTTCATAGGAGCAAAAGCACAAGTGTAATTTGTGTCCTGGTAAACCAGTGAGAATTGCCCAGGAACTGAGAGATTATGTATGTGCTTAAACGTCCTGCTATATCATGTCCAAATGTTTTCTGTAACAGTTGTCTATTAGGGTACAAGCGTTCCAGGGCAGCCAGATCAGTCTTTCCTAAAACGAATTCTGTGTTCTGTAAATATTTTATACTTCAATTTCACACTGCTCTGGGCTCCCCCAGACGGATAATTTATTTTCTAAGATAAAGCACCCATGCTGTTTTCTGAGACAAGCAGAAAAACAATTTGTCAATACACACACACACACACACACACACACACATATATATATATATATATATATATATATATATATTCATTATTATTATTTATTATTATTATTATTATTATTATTTTTTTTTATTATTTTATTTTTAATCGCATGGACTGAAGCCAATTTCTTCTCTGGCAGCTTTTGGGCAGAGTATAATGAGGGATGGGTCCAATAAAAAGAGTAAATTCATGCTGCTAACAAAAATAGCATCTTTATTTTATACGTCACATGCAATACATGGAATTTTAATGTGTTTAAAAGATCTAAATAATCAACCAAAGACAGATGCAAAATAAAAGTTATTAGTCTTTTGAGACCTGGTGGGATGCCAGCAATCTAACGCTAAACTTGTCTATCTCCTCTTTAAGTTGCTGTGTATTTTGTTGGTGTACTCAAGCCGCCTGCTGTGTTTAAGCACGAAAATTCATAGCACCACCCCTGAGACGACAACTCATTGTGCTAACAGTCCATGAAATGACAGACCTGAGATCTGAAAGTGCATTTTAACACAATCCCTCTTCCCCTCCTGGATCCTTGGTTTCAGGGGTATCAGTCTGACTCAGCCTGACAACAGCACACGAGATGCTGACATGACTCATAAAGCTCCCAGGTACTCCGTGAATAACTGCACTGTTACTTCCCAGAGTTAGTGACATCAGTTTTGTGAGAAAACCTGATTGTTTCTTTTTCTGCAGAAGAAAGATTGATAATGGATTAAATACGCTGGATTAATATAATTAAACAATTTCACTGAGAGAAAATAGATAGTTCCCCCAGACAGATTGCTGCCTGTAAATTGTTTCAGATTAATGTCAGATGCTGGATGGCTCACATTACCTGACTTCCACTATAATCGGTTTTTAATTTTAGGTTTTGATTGAAATCTCTTGACAACTATTGGGTGGATTGCCATAAAAATTGTGTCAGACATCATGTCACCCCACAGTCCATTCTCTTTCCTAAACTTTCAAATATCGTCCCTTTTACAGGGATTTCGGCGTAAGATCCCGACGAGAAAAACCACCTTTGCGGCTGTATGGCACCTGACGTAACACCGTGATACACGGGTGGGCGGCGTCAGTTGAGAGTGCGGCCAGACAGAACATGTCACATCCACATGATATGTCACTAGATGGCGTTCCTGCGATGGTTGCCTGTTGACATCACAGAGTTTCAACAGCAAATGCCGAAGGATACCAAGAGCACAGTATGTCCACAGCAATGAATGAATTACAAAAAAGAAACCACATTTCCAGCAGCCTCAGCTGTATTTTCTGTTTAGTGCTGCTAATTGGCAAATGTCAGCATCGTAGAATGCTAAACTAATACATGGTAAACATATAAGCTAAACATCATAATGTTGCATTGTGGTTGTGAGCATATTAGATCACTGACACTTAGCTTAGCTCAAAGCATTCTAATGTTATAGGGGGTTTTTGGGAGTTTTTCCTTAGTTGACGTGAGGGTCTAAGGACAGAGGGATGTTGTATGCTGTAAAGCCCTCTGAGGAAAATTGTGATTTGTGATAATGGGCTTTAGAAATAAAATTGACTTGACTTGACCTGCTGAGCTGCCAGGATGACTTAGTCCTGTTTGAAATGTTTTGTGTTTTCTGTTAGGATGCGTTTTGAAAATGTGTGGAGCAGACGATTTAAACACTGACATGAGCGGCTTAAAACCAAGATTGCTTCTTTTTTTTTGCAGCATAGCAACATTATTATGTGCATGTAAATTTATCCAGATATCACTACGAAAAGGAGGTTCACTACCACTGTATGCATGTGTCATTCAAATGCTTCAGCTTCCTACAGTGTTGCTCACATGTCTAGCTTCATGCATTTCAAATGATCTGTGATGAGTTTCTCACAGCATCACAGACTCCATGCTGTTACTTTTATTGAGAAAAGTCTTGAAACATCCTGGCCCACCTACTGGCGTTTTATCAGTGCAAATCCACCCACACCAACCACAGAGACTACAGTGCATATAAGTGACCTATACTTCTGCTTGTGTAAGCAAACGATGATATTTCTATTAATCCTGATCTACTAAAACTATACCAGCTTACAGGTCTTACCCCCAGTTCTATCTTGTTCTTTTTTTGTAAATGGACTTTGGTTAAAGCTTTTGCTTCATACACGCTCAGGTTTTTTTCTGCATTTGTCAAGATTTTAAATTAATCTTTGATCACTTCCCAATAATATAATGGATTTATTCCCATATCAATGAGGACTTTGTCTCAGGATGCAAAGTAACAGGTTTGACAAAACTGAATAGATGAATACATATAAAAGATATTAAATGCATTTATCATTGTGATAAACATGGTGTGTGGTGCTGCAAATATGCCATTTAAGTCCACAGTGGGTAAATGTCAACAGCATGATTTTTTTTTTTTAGGCAATACAAGGAGTTTTCTTTTTCATTCTTCCCCAAGGCTGAAGTGAGACCAGAATAAATGTCAAAAACATTTTTTGTCCTCTGAAAAAAGTTTAAAGTCCTTGGGCACTTTAAGTTTTAAGGAACATAAAAGTGTTTCAAAGAGCCAAGAGTGATTTCTGACTTGAACATAAACACAGTCTGACTGCAAGTAAAATTAGTATTCTCACTCGTCTCTCAGCAGGATGGCAGTGAACCACATTTTATGCTGAGGCCGTTATTTATTTCGTCGGTATATTAAACATTTTCATAACTGCAGCATGGCAAAAGAAAAGTTCAGTGTAACCAAAGCAGTGCAGGACAGAAAGGAACCAATGATGTCACTTAATGAAATATTTTAACCCCTTTAAATGCAAATGTGATGTCGTGACTCATGGAAGGTAATTTAGTCATTAAGATTTATGGTATTACCATTTTTAGAGCTACACTAAGATGCTGTTGTTAGGACACAATTTGGTTCCTAAGAGGGTTAGAGGGCCATTTTCTCATGTTTTTGTGTCTAAGTGACAAATGGGAACATTTTTAAAATTGGTCCAGTATTGAGAGAGTACTAAAGCCAGCAGATAAACAAAAAAAATCTTAGTCTTTCACAAAAAGATTTATCTCTCTAGTAATCCTTTGCATAAAGTAATATATACAAATAATGTATGTAGCTGCCATTTTGTCACCCATTGGTTTGCGGACTCCCATTTTGAAGCCTTGAGTTTGGCATTTCGGCTTTTGCATCTTAGCTTTTTGGAGCTAGAAGTGACCATATCTGGATCTGACAGAGAAGCAAAGGACAATTTGTCACAGTTGTCATGAATGTTAGCTTTTGATCTTTATGATTCAGCCTCTGGGAACCCTTAAATGTAATCTCAATCTACAGAAATAGCTTTGTCTAAAGTGATGGATCGACTGACTAAACAACGTTGCTATCTAAAGACACCATTAAGTATTTTAGGACTTTTCATGAGGCCGGCTTGGGCCTTTTGTGTGGAGTCTGCATGTCCTGTCAGTGCTAGCAGAGTTTTCTCCGTCTTCTTCCCACAGTCCAAAGACATGCATGTTGGGTTAATTGGTGACTTTAAATTGCCCCGCAGGTGTGAATGTGACTTGAATGGTTGTCTGTATGTGTCAGCTTGTTGATAGTCTGGCGACCCGTCCGGGGTGTACCCTGTCTCTCACCCAAAGTCAGCTGGGAGAGAGAGCAGTGGATGACGTCACTTGTTTTCATGTTACCATTTCTTGTCAGAAATTTATGTGACAGGTTCAGTCCAGCAGACAGAGCTACTCAACTGACAAAAATCGGATATCACAGGACCAACAAAAAGCATGAATTAAATATGAATAAGGTCAAACTGAAAAGATTATGGAAACAGGTAATGCCAATTATTACTTTTTTTTCTCTCCTTCACCATCGCTGAGTGTCTGATATGAATGGGGAGAAGTGGTGGGAGGAGAAAACATACATATCTTAAATAACTGAAAGGTCATTGACAATTGAGCCATATCTATTCTTTGCAGACAGTGAAATGAGGCCAGAAATAAAGTTTCCTGACACGTTTGTATGTATCTCGATGAAGTGACCCTGAACAAAGCCTGAAGGCATATGGATGTCTGCTTTGAAGAAGGAGCTGTCGGTCTGATCAAAATCATGTGGACTTCAGAGGGTACTTAGTTGTCAGTGGAGATGTTAGTAACAGATACTGATCTCAGAGACGAGTGTCTCAGCAGTGATATGATCCTCAGTACCAAATCTTAACGGGCACAGATAACATCTGCGAAAGAAAATGCAAATTAATATGCATTTCCATCCAATGCTGTTCGTTTCACTGCTAGATCCGGTCAATAGAGATAAATGCGAATTCTCCAGTTAGGTGCTGTTAAACTTTTGCAGAGGAGGAAGGAGCATGAAATGTCATTGAGAAAGTCCCAGTCAAACCCCAAATTAATGAAAACAATGTAGAAAATGTGACAGAAATAACTGTTTGTTTCATGCCTAATATTTGAGGAAGGTTATGGCCTCCTTATCGCTCCACACAGATCTGATGTTTTTGTCTCCCAAATGGAATGATTGATCAATTTTATTAGACAAACATACGCTACACAAATCTGCATGTATTACTAAAATTTTTCAGAATTTGGCAATAAAATGACTAATAAAATAACACTGACTAATTTTCAGAGGTCTAGGCTAGAAGACAGGCGGAATTAGGGAAAGACACCTTCAGGCTGCTAATACCTCATTTTTGTAATAATATCACCTAAATAAAAGACATGAATAATCAGTGTTATACAGTAATGAAAGACAATAAAAACACTCAAATTCATAAAACAGTCCAAAAACGTGTCAGCTGTCCTCAAAATAGCCTCACAAGGATTTCCTCAACAAACATCCACTTAGTCTCAAAGGTGAACTTATTGGATTTCTGTGGTCAGAGGTCAAAATTGTTGTGACCTCATTTATGTTCTTCTCGAGACCACAATATATCAGAAACACCTTGAGGGAATTTATTTAAATTTCACACAAATGTCCACTTTGATGCAAAGATTAACTAATCAGATTTTTTTTGTCAAAGGCCAAGGGTCAAGCTCGCTGAACCTGGTCTGTCTTATTTATGTGAAAGCAATATCTCAAGAACACCTTGAGGGAATTTCCCCAAATTAGGCACAAACATCCACTTGGACTGAATGAGGTCAACAAAGAGAAAACAAGTTTCTGTGAAGCATTCACACTTTCGAATGTGTAGCTTCTCTGTAGCAACATTCACATTGTCAACTGTCATGGCTACATTTAAATCTGGACAGACATGAATTTAAACTGTAACTGCCACTTGAGTAGTTTGGGGGGGACATACAACCACAAGGCGGTAATTTAAGTTTGTCTCATTGCAGCCTTGAAATTTAAATTGTGGATTAACCACATAAAGCACTGTGTAACTTTACTTTATGAGTAAAGTTTATCATTATTGTCTGACCCTGCTCATCGCTCTGTCTGTGTTTGTAGGATGCAACACAGAGTGGGACGAGATCGGCTGCTGGCTGAGAGCTGAAGTTGGGCAGGTGGTAAACTTATCGTGCTCTGATGTCTTCCAGCATTTCTCCAGCAATCAAGGTTGGTTTTCTATGCTGACCCAAATCTCAACCAACCTCAATTCCAGTCATGTAATCAATAAAACAGTTAAAATGCGGAAGCTAATGTGAAAATCCCATTTACTGCTGGTTCACTGCCGTTCCGCTACTAAGTATAATTGTCTCTGCAGTATAATCTGCCGCACTAATGCAGTCTGGAGTCGCTCTGATGAAGGAGCACCATATGAATAATTCATGCATGTTTGTTGGCAAGAATATGTATATTTTTACATGCTCAGGGAGGTTTCTGGCAGAAGAAATAACATGAAATGTCTGCAGGGTTCTCATCAGTCTGACTTCCTTTTGGGCTGTTTAGGGATTTGTGTTTCCAAAGAGACGATGACACCAAGACAGACATAATGTGATATACCAATAATGATAGTGAAGTGTCGTTGAGTTTAAGTGGTTTTATATTAAGAGTTAATATCCTTTTGGAAACTGTTTCTGTCAACATAATGAAGTGTATTGTAAGATATCACGTTATAATCAATTATTAATCATTTGCATATGTAAATTAGTGTTTATAGGACAGCTAGGAAATTTTTAAAATATGGCAGGCTTTATCTTCCATTCGAAAGGCACACAGAGGTCAACAAAAAATGTGGGACTTTTTGTATTTTGTTATCTTGGTGGGATCGTCATCATGACAGCATTATTAAGAGAGGTAAGGTCAGGGTCATTAAGGAACAATGTTCTTTCTATTCCTGTCTTACCTTGATTGAAATGGCTCATTATGATCTGAACTGCAGATCACTCAATCAGACTGGAAAGTCTTTGCTTTCAGCGGCGCAGTTGGCAGCTTTAGTTCCTGTTTGCTCAGCTCAGAGGGGAGGAGAGAGAAAACCCCACTGACATGCATTTCTGTGTGTCTTTGTTCAAACATGCCAGCTAATGCCTGCATGCGCTATCTGAGGCTCACACATTTTAGATCCCACAAACGCAGGGAGGTGCACAGAGTCATACAGCCAACGAGCTTCGGCAGACACCTGCTGTTTCTGAATGGAAGTTAACCAGAAGTAAAATGTCAGTAGACTTGAACACGAAAGCATCAAATGTTTTCTGACTGAAAGCACAAATGGAGTGAAATGGTCCAAGAGAGAAATGCCAAGGGAGCAGTCCAAACGTGCACAGAAATGACAACTTTCCATAACTATGGAGTTTAAAGTGCATCATTCAGAACACAAGATAGTTAACAATACCACTTCTGATACTCTAGAGCATACACTTAAATATAAGGTCGATGGAAGCAGAAAGACAAGCTTAGTATGTTCCCTTGCTGGTGATAGCCGAGGTCGGAGGCACTATGTTGTTATCCCGTCCATCTCATTCTTGTGAATGGGATATCCCAAGAATGCCTTGAGGTAATTTCTTCAAATATGGCACAAACGTCCACTTAGGACAAAGTAGAAAGTGGTAAGAATTTGTTGGTCAAAGGTCAAGGTAAATGTGACATGGTCTGTCAAATTTCCTGTGAATGCGATATTTCATGAACACCTTGAGGTAATTTCTTCAAATTTGGCATATATGTCCACTTGGACTAAATGCCGAAGAGTTTAAAATGTTTTAACCACCGTTTGTTGTTCTTTTATATGGTTGTTACTGTATTGTGTGATTCCCTGTTTTTAGGTCACTGAAATAGAATTAGGTGGTCAAGGTCACTATGACCTTTCATCCATCTCACTCTCTGCACTATCTCAAGAAGGTAATTTGAGGTCATTTTTTCAAATTTAGCACAAATGTCTACTTGGATTCAAGGATGAACTCATATAAGAATTTGATGGTCAAAAGGTCAAGGGCACTGTGACATGGTTTGTCAAATTTCTTGTGAACGTGATATTCCAACAACACCTTAAGGTAATTCCTTCAGGTAAGTTGGTACAAATGTCCACGTCTACTAACGTCCACTAAAGGATGACTTAGAAATGTTGGTCCAATGTCAAGCTAACTGTAACCTCACAATGGCAGCAAAGTCAAACAGGGAAAATATCATAAATATAGCATACACTATGATGTTGATTTTTTTAGGTGGGACTTTATGAAATTGTAAAATTAAAATGTGTTTTGCTGATACCCCCATCAACAGCAATACATTGGTTAGCTTCTGTGTTGGTACTTCTGTCTGCTTCTCCAAACTGGAGGCATATCGACTGACATCTGCCGTAGCCATACACTGAATATGGAAAATACTAAGAAGAATGTAAAGAAAAACAAATTGGCTGAGCTTGTAAATTGATATTGTGAAATTTGTTTCAAAGGTTGACTCACTTGAAAAGATTTTACCTTCTCCTTGTCTCTTTGTTGTCTGCCGCCACGTCAGGGTATGTTTACAGAAACTGTACGGTCGATGGCTGGTCAGAAATGTATCCACCCTACAACGAGGCCTGTGCTTTCAGCGACGACAGCGAGCCTGAATCTGAGGTATACACACATTATGCTGTAATCATGCTCCGCTCTTCCTCCCTTGCTGCTTCCTTTTCAGTGCAGATCTATTTGTAGATTTAATCTAAAGACAACTTGCATTTGTGATGCTTTTGTTCCAAGAATAAATGCAAACATTTCATGTGAGACAACAGTCTCAAATGTGTTTGATACAATACTGCAAAACTAACTGAGGTACAATTAACTTTTTTTAATTTTGATGTTTCCGTATAATAATATATAACTTTTCATCAGATTTCCACTTCCAAAGTTTTAATTGTTGATTAAAGTACTGAAAGCACTTCTGCAGTGGTGGAATAGGTACTTAGATATTTTACTGTGGAGGAAGAAGCAATACCACAGCGTAAACAATTCTGCTAAAAGTAAAAGTTCAACATTTTATTTCAGTAAAGTAGAAAAGTATTAGAATAAAAATATAAGGCTCAAAAAAGTATGCTAAGTGTATCTATTATATCTCTGATTATAATTGTTGACGTGATAATGTTTTCATTACTTTTTGTTGGTTATTTGTTGATTATATTTTCATTATTAATCTGAATTGGCAAAGTATCTTCAGATATCAAATAAAAAAAATTGGTGTTAAAAGCATAATATTTGTCTGTGAATCATAATGGTATAGTATAGTAAGTATAAAGTAGCAGAAAATGGAAATACTTAAGTAAAGTGCAATAACCTCAAAATTGTACTTGTGCACAGTACTTGAGTGAATGTTCTTTTCACAACATCTTTCAGATCACTTTCAGACATTTGTGTCAAGGCAGTAATTATAATATATAGGCGACCCACCATTGCCATTGGAAATCATTATTAGCATATGTAATCTAAACCTAATGTAAACACAGCTAATTGCCACTGTTATTAGCAGTTCTAATATTGCGGTGTACTGCAGCTCCGCGTGCAGTTTTTCCAAGTAGTGTTGCCATGCCCAAGCAGAAGCCAATGACTGCTGTTCAAACAATGTCAGATACTGTTCTGAATAAATGTACTTTAATGAATATAGAAAAAAAGAATACTGGAATGTGATATTATTTATGTTGCGCTGTGTGTGTAATTTATGAAGACAGAAGTAGCTGCCATTTACAACATATTTGTAGACCAGACCACATGGTAAATTTAATCCCCCCTAATGTTAATTCCACAGCTACAGCCTTGATTTGTATGACATTTCACTCATTAAGCCATTTACCATTCATATATTTGACTGCATCACCATTAACCTAATTCACTCTGTCTTAATCTCTCCACAGACAAGCTACCTCTATACGTTCAGACAGGTCTATACTGTGGGCTATGCCACCTCGCTCATCTCCCTCATTACAGCCATAGTGGTGTTCACAGCCTTCAGGTAAGACCAGAAAAGCACACAGTGTCCTCAATACACTCACAAACAATAAGGGCAATAAAAGGGGACAAAAACGAGGATGCTCACAGACACATTCAGGTTCCTGAACTGGAGTGCTTTGAGTGGCATTGGGCAAACATTAAGGAGCTATTTTAGAAACAGGTATAGATCAATAAACATCCGGTGAAGTCTTTGTTATATAGAGGCTTGTAGTTCTGTTTGTGTTTCTTCAGGAAGTTCCGCTGCACCAGAAACTACATCCACATCAACCTGTTCTCCTCCTTCGTCCTGAGAGCCAGCGCTGTTTTCATTAAAGACACCGTGCTGTTTGCAGACGAGACCTTGGACCACTGCTCTGTGTCCACGGTGAGCATGTTAATTAGCCAATAATATTCCCATCATGGAGCAGATTCCCACTGCTTCACGAATGGGTTAACAATGGAAAGAGGAGTGAAAGAGGCGAAGGCACGTGATGAATGGAAGCTGTCATTTCTCAGTTAAATCCCATCATTAATGGAAAAGATCTTTTTTCTTCAGCAATGAAATAGTTTAAACATAAAAAACAGCAGGTGTGTTTCATTTTTCTGTGCTGTGGATGATATATTAATTTTTTACCATTCATTTTTCACAGTATGTGGTAAATTGTGTAATGATTTTTTTTTGCTCTATAGTGAGTTTTTGCTTTGTTTCAGTAGAGGAAGGGCCGCCTGTCCATGTGGCATGTAGTTTTGGTGGAAGAAACTAGATTTTCACTTTTTACACCACAGAAAAACATAATCAATCAATAACTAACCAAACAATCCCAGCAGGATGTCTCTTCAAGTTTTTTTCAATAAGTTTGACACTGCTTTGTCGAAGGACATTTCATGACAAAATAATGTCATTTTTTGGATAAAAAAAAAACAAACTCATGCAGTAATGGCCTAAAAGGTTTAGCTTTTTAGGTTGAGATGCTGACAGAAGCAGTGAATCATCCTTTACAGAATGTCTATAGTCAAGAAGTAGTTGTACAAAGGAATGTTTCAGTCATGTTTTGAGGAAATTACTATTAAAATGATTACTATTAAAATTATTACTTGCTGGTTTTTGAATTTTTCAGACCAACACTACTTTTTATGGGTTATGAAAATTCTTCTACATCTTAAATTAAGAATTTTTGAAAGGAAATGGAAATATCTGAAAATGCCATGTCAAAAATGTTTTCTTAGCAAATGAAAAGTTGACATTTTGGAAATACAAATTATTTAAAAGCAGAAGCAAAGCAAAATAAAAAGGTAATGCCAATACAAAATGCAAACATCAGAAGAAGACCTCTAACAGCTGTGACAAAAATAATCTCAGTTTTTAGGCAGTATTTTCTTTTCTTTTTTTAAGACCGCCTCTTCTTCACATATATTATTATAAAAGTGTGAGATTTTTGGTTTTGTCCTTACAACAATCACACAATTTTGCCACAGTGCTGCAAAGTTGTCTACAAAACTGTGTGTTAGTTCAGTGTTAAATAATGACTCATCCAGTACTAACTTTACTTTGCTGTGTCCTGTCTAGACAGCGTGCAAGTCAGCCGTGGCTTTTTTCCAGTTCAGCATCCTCGCCAATTACTTCTGGTTGCTGGTGGAGGGCATGTATCTGCAGACGCTGCTGGCCCTGACCTTCGTCTCTCAGAGGAAATATTTCTGGTGGTACATCCTGATTGGATGGGGTGAGTGAAGGGATGACTGGGGATGTCGTCGAGAGGTTATGCAAGGCCATGACCGACTAATAATCAAGTGATGATTAGACATAGGCACAGATTTCATGCAAAAATGCACAGATTGGTGAATAAATCACCAGAATATAAGAAATTAAGTGTTTGATGCTCAAAAGCAACTGGTGCAGTGTTGTCCCCCAGGACACTTTTGTTTCAAACACTGATCTCATTTTGTGTGTCTGCGGCACAGCAAGTTTGTCTCTGCTTATTGATATCTCATTATTTGGCGTGATGATATTCAAGCTGAACTGTGGATTTTAATTTCACATCTTTTATTTATATGAATTCTTGAGCATCTTTAGATATAAAAATAGCTAGCATTGTTAGCACACACAGTACATTTAACTTAATTAAAAAAAGGAAAGAAAACCTGATAATATACTACAGCAGTCCTTCATGATGCTTATTTGAGCCCATTGTTTGTAGTGTTTTTGTATTACATTACATTGAATGATACAGGCAGGTTTTACCTTTGTCTTGTTATGCACAATATATGCAAATTTGGGTTTGTGTATATTATCTTTTTGTCCCAAACATTTTATTTATACAATAGCTGTTCCTGAGCAGAGATGGCGGCTGCACACGTTTCCTCGGCTCTTCCTTTGTCTTCTCCCTTATCTTTTGCTTCACTGAGCTCTCTGCGGATGTTTTGAGTGCTTTCCCTTTGTGTTATCTCGTTTTGCTCGGTCAACTGATTTCCGTGGTCTTCCTATTCCCATCCTAATGTCTTTGTTGTTTCCTATTTGCATTATATTTCCTTGTTGAAACTTGCTTGTTTTCTGAAGTGATAGTTGTGACATTCCACAGTCTGTGTCATTTTCCTGTAACCACGATGTTATAGTAAATTTCAGTGACAGCATGCTGAGAGGACCGGTTATGTTTATTGCAACAGTAAACAGCAGCATACCTGTTATAATGTTGTGGAGACAGAACGAGAATTTTTAGTGAGGCGCATTATATTTAGGGCCTGTACTTTATTTATCTGCCTGTTCTCACTCCTAGCTCAAATGCCAATTAATCAGTCATTTCAGCGTCAGACACCAAAAGAAAAAGGCACCTTTATTGGCGGTATGATAAACAGCTGGTTGGCGTCACCTGGGAGCCAGCTGCTCGCTTCCTGTATGAATGTTGAGCCAAACCATTAGGTTTTTTTTTCCAAACCTAACCATGTGCTTTTGGTGCACAAGAAAATAAATGTCAAAATGAGGTGTTTTACAGACATGTAAATTTATTTCTAAAAAGACCGCATATAATGTATGCATGTAAAAGGCATAAACTGACACAACACGCCAGAACATCAACAAAAGATGCAGCAGCGTACCTAGTGCCTCCTTTTAAGATATAAAATCCACTAACAAAGCGATGACATGACATGACAAGTCGAGAACACGTTGTCCTTCCCAGAGCTTAAAAACATATTTGAAGTTCTTCCCCATTTTGCACCATGCCCTCCTCTCTCATAAATAAGGAACAGTCCCTTATGATAATACATGAATATCTTCCAACACAATGTTCTCGATTTAACCATATGGACCAACAAAGACACTTTCAAACCTGATTCAAACAGAAAACTATGCACTTGTGACTAAATAAAACCTAAATATCTCTGTCTGGAGTTTGTGTTTTTACAAGCTGACAACACAGTATGTGTCTGATTTGGTGCTCACTCAGTATGTGAGTGGCTCTGATGTATCTTATCAGCTTCTTTCCAGTTTTTACTATTTTTCTCTCTCCTGTATCCTGCTTTTATCCCATCTCTGTTTCTTCTTCTGGCATGGAGATGCAAGCGGGAGACAGACAAATTTAATACACAATGTTTTATATGCCAAACAACATTTCCATTAAATATGCAGAAAACATGAGAGTTGAGGCTCTAGTTTCGTTCAGATTAATTTTACTTGACAGATACACAATGTATTAATAATTAACCTCTGCTCCTACACTGCAGGGCTCCCATCAACAGTTCTTATACTTTGGGTTTTGACCAGATTCTTCTATGATGATAGAGGGTACGTTTTATTACATGATGCAGCAAATCAGCTTATATTTTGTAATAATTTCACTGCTCTGTTAACGTTGTGCCACTGCATGTTAAACAGTAATAGTTCTTCCAGTGTTTGTACTTTGATTCGAGTGTAACATGATTTTAATTAACTGAATTTGGTTTTAATTACAGTTGCTGGGATGACACAGAGAATGTCGCTATTTGGTGGATTATTAAAGGACCAATAACAGCCTCGCTGCTGGTGAGTAGAGAGCAGAGAATCTGGACTGCCACTCACTGGTTGCTAAGCCCACCACCCCGTAATAACAGTCTAACTCCCCATTATTGCATAGTTTCAGTTTGCAATGGTTGTGCAAGCAATGATGGACTGGAGGGACAGGCGAGGGACTACTGTGATTTGTTATTATGTCATCAGTTGTCTTTGCTCGTGTGGGGCAATGAGTGTTGATTTTGGCCACAGCCACAAAGCTTTTTCTGCCAGAATTTTCCCACACATTTTTTTCAGTTGTGGTGGCCCGCCATGATTAAAACATCTACCACCACATATTGATTTTATATTCTGAAGCTGGACCGTTCATTAGGAAGGCTATTAGTTATTTGGTTATTTATTGCACCACACTCCCAGAGTGCTGAGCATACTCTGGGCACGGAGCGGACGGAGCAGTAGAACACCAGGTACGGTGAAAGGAAAAAACCCTTCATTGTGTTAGGTCTAAATGTTTGCTCTTACATGCCTCTGCAGCAGCTGCTCCTCTCATTCATTGATCTGATCAGTTCTGACTGGACTGACAGATCAATATCCACCCCATGATTCAAACTCATAAATATGCTTAAACTGCTGCTGAGGAAACGAACTCATGATGAGCTCTGCTGCATTCACAAAGCCGTAAATATGTCTTAATTTAACAAATGGAAAGTTTGCAGACACAGATTCTTATTCTGTGGAAAACATTGTACGCTATCATCACAAGTAATTTAATTGATCAAATAAACATCATATTCATAAACTCTACATATGTGTTTTGTTGGTAAATATCTGGAGGCTGTCCAGGGGCTGGAGAGGCAGTCACAGCAGTTGAGCCAGGGCCTGCAGAGCATGCTGGAGAACCACATCCAAACGTGTGTGGACACTGGAGGACAGCCAACAGCTTGGCCATGGGCACGGACCCCACAGACATCCTCTCTGGTTCTCTAACATGCTCAAGGGCCCTACCTCTCCAGCCTTGATAAATCCTCCAGCATGCTTCATGCGTCCTGGCTTGACTCTTAGCAGCCTGGCTCCGTCCCATTGCCCCCAATCAGACTCTAGCAAGCCCCACTGATCCCGGCAGTGCTCTGCTCCTCCGCCAGAGAGCAAGACGGAGGGCGGCAGGGTCTGTGCTCACAGCAGAGGGCCCCCCTGTTGGCTCTCCTGCAGTGTACAAAACCCTAGATGAGGAGCTCTGGACTTTGCATTTTTTAGGGATTTTTGGGGGACAACGTTTTGTGCTTTAGCCATTCACAGTGGGATCCAAAAAAGTCCCTTCACTGTCCCTCCAGACCATCTATTCTACTATCAGCTGTTTACAATGAAAAGCTTTTTATCCCCCAAAACATGGTGTGTTTTAGGAAATCATGCTTCTATTTCCAGTGGCTTTTCAGCCACCAAACATGGGAAATTTTAAGGGAAGACACCTTATTAAAGTTTGCTTTGGTGCTGTGGAGGGGATAAATCAATGCTGAAACGCAGTGAAATATTGTGTGTTGTCTCTCACTCTGCGTTTGTGTGCATTTTGTCATGGGGGTAACTGCATACGTGTGCTTGTATCTCTATCAGGTCAACATTGTAATCTTCATCAATGTGATCCGAATTCTGGTTCAGAAGCTTAAATCTTCCGCCATGACTGGGAACAATGACACCGGACACTTCATGTGAGTCACAACTTGCGACCTTGAGTTTTCCCTCACTGAAGAAAATTATACATATTTAGAGTTCCTCAGAGACACATGAGAAGTGAACTTCTGAACAGATTTGGTGGAAAAGTTGCTCTCTAAGAGCTTATGCAGCAACAAGGATTATGCTGGCTTATCGCTTCATAACAAACTGATACATATCATTATTTCTCAGTAAAGCAAAACCATAAGCTTCAACACAACAGAGAGGTGAGAGAAGTTTTGGAAGATGAAAGGAGCTGCAACAGCAAACAGTGCTATCAAGAGCAGAGCACCCAGCAAGTCTGTTTAATACCCCTGGTAATGATAGTGGCTACCAGCTGGGAGCTAACATCCAAATAGCTGTGAATGGGCCGCTGGTTGTGAGGGAAGAAGCAGCATCAATCAGGTATCGGAGGCAAGACCTCAGAGCTCTGCCTCAACTTAGCAAAATGCTACACATATGATGTTCATTTTAATTCGCCTTCAATTCTCTCACACATTTAAATATTTAGGAATAAAGAGGATTTTAATACCTGACCTGTTAAAAAAATGATGAAGAGTGAATAATATAAAAGATGCATGAGAGTTTCTACATTCAATAATTAAATTATTTCGCGGGAGTTCATAGCAGTGGTGATTTACAGCATGAAATTTAGTTTTTGACTAGATATAATTACATGAGATAAATACTACTGATTATGTCTGTAGCACTTTGGTTAAAAAAAAACAGAACATAATAGAACAGTTATCTCAATAATCACTAAATTTCATATACTTTACACAAAGTGACCAAAAGTAAAGGTCTAAATCTTATTATTAAAATATGTTCTGGTAAAGGTAAGATTGAAGAAATATAGAGAAAGCTGCACATTTAGTACTCCTATGCAATCTTTTATTTTGGGTTTAATCAGGATTAGATGTGATTTAAAGGTGTGCCAACTCATTCCCCTTTTTTCTTTGATGTCTGCCTGCAAGCCAGCACCTCAAAATAATAGGTGCAGAGATTGAAACCAAGTTCTCACACACAAACTATTCAGAAATAATTGTGCTGTGCCAAAAGATAAAAAGATAATTGACCCTCTGACTTTTTAGGGGACGTCACCTGGCTGTACCACCTGTTCTTATTCCAAACTCATAAAATACCGCTGCTTTGACAGTGCTTTTAGTGTAAGATTGCGATGCCAAAGCCACCTTTCACAACCACTTGATATGCTCATTAGGTGAGAAGCAGCCGGAGGGAACCTACAGCATGTTACGTGGCAGGATGGCGTAAGGTTCAAATGCTGTTGTGGATGGGTCCAACAAACCCCAGATTTCCATGTGGAAGTCTGGTGTTTACATCCCATCTGAATCTGATGATTTTTTTCTATACTTTACCATGTGCCTCCTTCCCCTAATTCTAACCACCACCATGTCAGCATGTGCGTTTGTTGACAGCCTGGCACTGGTTGCCATGTGCTTGTGCTGTCTAAACATAATAACTTGCCACGTCATTTCAACATCATGGTAGCACCATACCGGAATGTAAACAGCAGATGCAGAAAGATACCTAAAATGTAATATGTAGACTCGGAAGTCCACTGCAAAGTGGCAACATGTGGCAAACTGCAATGTGCCAACTTGGCACCACTCAGGATGAGAAGTTTGAAAAATCCTAGTGGCTTTTTGACAAGGGAACCAAGGTGACATTATCTTCCAAGTCAGCCTGCAGAAAAACGGTATCCCCGTAGCACTCTATAGTGAGCTGCAAGAAGCTCAAAAACATCAAATATGGAGTCCAATGCAAGTGTTTAATTTTAGGTTAAGCTTTTAGTCATGAGAGACCTTTGTTTCACCCTCCTTTTCTCCATACAGTACGTTTGCAGACAAAGTATTGAACATGCTACTTTTCAATTATGAAGCAGTTATTCAGTGTTGAGGTAAAACTGCTGAGAAACTGTCAAAAATCAGAATGATTGCAGGTTCTTTGAAGAGTTTACTATGAAGATTGAAAGGAGAGTGTACTGATGAAATCCCCTGATAAAAATGCTTCCTCACAGTTTGAGAGAGAAAACGCTGCGTCTATGAATCTTGGAGCCCAGAATTCTGGCCTTGGCTGAATGAATACTTCCTTCCTTTTGACATTTGGTTGGTGCAGATTCAGGCTCAGCTGAATTAATTTACAATGAGAGCAGCTCATAAAAATAGCACCACATACCAGAAATAGATGTCTCCTCTATCGCTTTGTGACAGGATTGTTCCACCAGTTCAATGAATGTTTCACGCTTTCAAAAGCTTCAGCTCCGTCCTACAAACTTCAATCTGACTGAGACGGATCTGTGACAGGAACACAAAGGCACAAATCTCAGGAGTGTAAAAAGATGAACACAATCCTATTATAGGCTCTGAAATAATCCAACCTTTTAAACAAAGTGTAATCTTTAAGCTGCGACGGAGGTGATGTTATTTCTGATCAGAGTAATTAGTTTTGTCATTAAGAATATTCAGATGACTGTCATCACTTACTTGTGACAGCTTGAGTCTGATATAATCATCAGAGAACAAGAGAATCTGCAGAAATGTGTTGACTGCTGCTCAGTTTGTGAGATTAGTCTATGCTTTGAATCGGCCGTGGGTCTAGATCATTAGATATGTGCCGAGCCAGTTTGCCATATCTGATACGAAAGAATAAACATGAGGAAAAAGATGATTAAGAGAATAATATGGTGATTTTGTGAGAATAAGCTGGTGCTAATCAGTGATATGGTGATTTTGTGACACTAGTGCACAGCCCATTCAAAACAACCTCACAGTCGACTCTTCAACACTCTTCAACAACTGAGTTGCGTTCCCTAGCAATGCTGGAGTATACGCTTCATTTGCCAACAACTAGATATACATCTTCCATAGACGTCAGGACCTCATACTCAACGCTGCACTGCTTTGGTCCTCTGCAATATATGCATCAAGTGTGAGGTCAATTGTATTAACAAACATTGACAAAATCAAAGGACATACACACATAACAACAGACAGTCATTACAAAGTCACCGCAATTAAAAAAAACAACATTTCCATAATACGTAGACATCACTCATCTGATTTGAACTACACTTTGAGCACAATGAATCCTTTTTTGTATTTTGACATTTTTATCTATTCCACTGATGACAGCGTTGTTTTAAAGGTCAGTTTGTTTAATAAAGATTTGACATCTGCAACATCTGAGCTACCTTTGATGAAACTTGGCAGAATAATGCATTCTGGCATTTCCAGCTAAAACACTGATTAGACTGATATTGATAAAAGTGAATATTTCAAACTCTGAAAAACCATAATTATATAAACATACACCTCACCTCACATACATCTCACTTTAAAGCTGCTGAAAACTAACAAATGTTCAGGTTAAATATCATATGCAAAATAAAGTCAGTGTACAAATAAAAAAGTTTTGTCACTAGAGTTTAAGAGTTTAGGACCGAAACAATCAACTAGTTTGCCAAAAACGGGACATAATCAGATGTGATGACAGTGGACCGGCAACATAAGGAAATAAATCGACAGCTATGGTCTGCACACCATTTCACAGTTATCGGAACCGGCAGATCGCCCAACACCACTAAATTTCAGCAGAGAACATTGCTCTGTCTCCTCCACCACATAGTCCATTCAAACACAAACAAGTCAAGAGAGATTGATAAGACAGACAACTGATGAATGTCATTCAGGCTCAGATAAAATCAAATTGTGAACATTACTTTCTGTGCAGACAGATATTAGTCAACTGGAAAAGCTGCCATGGCTTTTGCCCTGTAGGCCAAAATTAATGATTGTTTTCTCAGCTAACAATTATGTGGTTATTGTTGCTGGCTGACAGATTACACAGTTTAAACAGCTTTCCTCGCAGTAACGTCTTGAGCGGGGCACCAACACACTGACATGGAGTGGACCCAAAATCTGTCACATTTTGATTCAAAGTTGATATTACTGCAAGGGAGTATTTGACATCACTTTTCCACCCACTTTCAAAAAGAGCAAACATAAACCAACAAATATTGAAATCCCTCATATGTAACAGCCAGAGAGTTATGTGTTCATGAAGGACCCATCACTCAGAGGAAGAAGATGATACAGAGTTTTAGGCCTTTAACGTGGATTAGCCTGAGGTTGTGTCATTATCTTACCTTGACTGATGTCTTTCTTCTTTCTTTGTTCTTCTTCTCTCTGTTATCTGTTCCCCTCAGGAGGCTGGCTAAATCCACCCTGTTCCTCATCCCTCTGTTTGGGATGCACTACACAGTTTTCGCCTTCCTGCCTGAGAACACGGGAATGGCAGCGAGACTCTACATCGAGCTGGGCCTAGGATCCTTTCAGGTGCTAAACAATGGAGAGCAGAACAAAACTTTAAAATTAGATTGAGACAGATCATAAGAAGTTAATGTTGATTGTTGGCAGTAGGATGATTTTGAGACAGTTCTTCACAGCAGACATTTTGACGCCATGACAGTGAGTCAGTATGCACGATACCAGGATGCTGTTCCTGCTGCAAGATGTCAAAAAGTCTTCCATGAAAAACGCCTGCTAAAATTAAAATCATTTTCTAAAAAAAATAGTTTAAAAAAAATTCTAAAAATTAGTGAAAATTACAAGAAAATTACCTGAAAATTAGTTTAAAAATAAGACACAAAACAAAACAATGAAAGATAAAATTAAAAAAACATACTGAAAGAAGTGCTTAAAAAATAATTATTTTGTAACATGATTTTAAATATGTAATAATGATAATACAAATGTATTTTTTCCTCGACATTTTCCTTAGTTTTTTAAAAACAATTTTCTTGTTTGTGTAACATTTCTAACCAAGTTGCTTATTGTCTTTTTTTCTCATGTTTTTGAAAGAAATCACACCAATTTTCTCAGGTTTCAAAGGTGTAAATACTTGTGAAAGGCATCTGAGAGCAGCACAAGAACAGTGATGTGGCTCCAGGTTTCAAGAGGTTAAATGTGGGCTGGCTAAAGTGCCAGATATACCATATGAAATTGATACACGTAAAAATTTGGCAGAATATTAATCTGTCAGATGTAACATAAAGTAAGTTAAAATATTTCAAAGACAATATCAAACATGAAATGTGTTATGAGAAGTCTTTTGACCTGAAGAAATAAGAAAGAAAGCTTATAAGACCAGAGATTGATACCCTCAAACTGCATTATCTGAAATATTTACACCCAAGAGCTACTCAAAACTGTTACTTTTAGGTGGAGACTTCCTACAATCAGCACCTACTGCAGTGATTTGGAATTTGAAGTTTGTGATTTTCAAACAGTCATCATGTCTCTTGTGTTGCAGGGTTTCGTGGTGGCACTGCTTTACTGTTTCATGAATGGAGAGGTAGGTGAATGTACTATCTGTACATTGTATATCTGTACATTTAAGGCCCATACACAACAAAATCACATCAAAGAACTAGTGGTGTCTGAAGCCAATCGTCGTATCGCCTGTCTTGACCAAAAAGTCGCACACGAGCAAACAACAAAGACTACGATCGATGGCCAATCAACCCGTGCGTTCTTCGCTTGGGTGACAGGATTTACTGTCCATATCAGCAGACAGCGATCGTCTGTAATCGTCATTCAAAAAGGGAAACCATTATACCGTCATGATGCCATTTAGCCAGTTAGCACATGAACAACGCAATCCAATGTTGAAAGAACAAAGCATACAACACAACAACAACACAAACCATCCGGAAACGTTTCTGCTGTAGAGCTCAATGGCTAAAGAAAAACAACTTTGTTTTGGCCCTCACTTCTTCTTTACTTCAGTCCTTTGTTTACTTCCTCACTTTTGTTTCTTTTAGCATGCACTGAGCTGAACAACGAAGAATCAACATACTGAATAAGCTGAAAAAATTATCTAAAGTGCAGGACACACTGCAAAGACTTGGGCGGCAGACACCCCCCGATGGCCAACCATTGGCTGGTGTCTCAGGGTCTTTATCTGCCACCGTACCTTTTCCGATTCTGCCACCAGGGGCCACAAAGTCAGAGATGTTTGAACCGTGCACATAACAGCTTTAACAAAACCAGTACAACTACTTCTGCCTCCAGTACAGCTCTGCACATGTGCTGTTTGTCTGCAGGTTCAATCAGAGCTGCGGAGATGGCTGTGGAAGTGTCACAATCAAAATCATCTCACCCCAGCCAAGAGAAGTATCACTCAGATCACAGTTCGAGCCCGCGGGGGGCTCAGACGGCCTCCTTCTAGCGGCAACATCTCGTCAGTATGATTTTAAAGGGATCCGTGAGAGAAAAGTCGTCGTGAGAAAGTCAAGCAAACTATCAGAGGCAGTCATCAATCTCAACCTGCTGACAACATTAATTCAACAACCCTTCTGTGGGAGGAACAGTGATTGGGGAAATGTTGCATTACATCAGTGTCACCTACAATGAGGACATCACACATTTGTGAGTTAAATCAGTGTCTTATAAAGGTCGCAACCAAAAACATACTTAAAAGTAAAGGAACACTGGTGCCTGATTTGTAAGGATGTCATTGTGATGCTGTGGAAAGGCCGCAGTCGGGACAGAGCTGGCCCAGAACCTGGAGGAGGATGATTTCACGTGTTTACAGTTTGAAGTACAAATAGAGCAAATGTTTGGGGGATTATATAGAGACAGCTGTGGAAACAGCAAATGTTTGAACTTTAAATAATGCGAAACAAGCTTAACTTGTCTAATTGTTTGAGCTGCGCTGAACAGAAGCAGTTTTCGGTGCTGGCTTAAAGCATGTGCAGGACTGATATGGACTGAATGTACTAATTGATTTTTTTGTTGAGTGTGTGTGCAGCAATTCAGCTGCTGCTGGAGAGAACATTTCAATCATGAAAATCCAGAGGGATCTGGTGAATGTATTTATGGCTGTGTGTTTGCTGTTGTGTGTGAAGCTTCCATATATTGGTGCAACATGTCTTAAAAGGCTTCTTATTTTTAGGAGTCGTCTGCCTTGTTGAGCCATCTTTGAAATATTTGTGAATATTTTTAAGCTTGTTTTTTCTTCATCTGTCATTTTTAATGCTACTGCCAGATGTGATAAATAAACCCAATTTTGGGGGGACATTTGTTGCACTAAAGCAGATACCAAACTGGTACAAAGCAAATCAAAATTGTACTGTGTGTATTTAGAGCTCAAGATTTCACTCAAATGTGAGTCCCCTACATTTTGATAACAGTCCACATTTATAGACAAATTAAAAAACAACAACAAAAAAAAAAAACAAAAAACAATGAAGTTTAACATAAATCTGAAGAATCACTCTGTTGGGCATTGTAATCACAAAATCGCCAGGAGAAATGGCATTGTACATTACTACAAATCACAGATATGTTACATTTGCAAGTGCGATGGGGAACCTTTTTCCTATCAAGGACCATTTTTTGTAAAGTCCCACACATATGCAACGATTCTAGATGTATATAGTATGAAAAACCACAGTTATCGCGGTTTCACGATTATTATAGTCCAAGTAAATTACACTCCTTCACAAACTCCTTCTTCATGAGGTTTCAGCTTCTTAGCTATTAATTCACTCACCACAAAACTTGCCCTCCTAACATAGTCTCTTGTGAAAGCTGACACCCCAACTCCGACGAAGAGCGTTAATTTTATCAAACTCGTCCAGTTTAGCATGTTTCAAGCTGTAATGACGCTCGAAATTGGCCTTTTTTTATCGCTGCCAGCGCCACACCATAAACTAGGCAAAGTGTCCTGCCTTTTACTTCGACAAAAGCATATTGTTTGTCCATTTCTCCTGGAAAACGTGGTGCTCTGCAGCCACCTTCCTTAACGTGGCACTCGCCATGACGCATTTCACGTCAATCAATCCCAATGTTATCGCGCGATGGCACGTAACCTCACGTGTTGTGTTCACTGACCCTGAACCTGACTCGGACATGCACAGCTGTCATCCCAGAAAAGAAAGTGATGAGTCCTAAAACGCGGAGGGCTTTTTTTTTTTTTGCCCTTCTGGTTCCCCCGTCTTAAAGTCTATGTTTTATTTGAATGTGTTGCCTTAATGCCTTATATAAAGTCTGTGTCTGTGATATTTAGACATTTTGTTCTGCAACGTAAAATACGCCCGTAAAAACCCTAATTTTTGAAATTTGAAGGTTTTACTTGTCTTAAAAAAGGTGGCTGCAAACAAGTGGCTAAATCGGGCTACAGTGTTTGTCGGGACGTTAGAGGTCATCACACACACAGGAACTCATTAAACCCATTTCTCCGCCTACAGCTTTACAGAGTTGCACTTGTAGATTTATCTGTTTATAATATTTTTCGATTGTGTATTAACATGTTTTACAGTGTTTTTTAGTTGTGACGTTTAAGTCGTGCGACCACGATGTAGTTTGTGTATGGCCTAACAACAGCTTTTTGCTTCTGGCGATTTCATTTACGCTTCAAAACAAACAAAATGCTGTTCATCTGTGAAGATTATCATGTTAAACAAAATGCGTAAATCTCATAAACTTGTGTTTGTCACAAAGCTAATTTTTGGCGAAAATCCCATTCAAAAACCCTATAAGGTTTTGGATGAGGGAAACAGCGCAATGCTAACTTCCTGGTTGGGCTACAAAAATACATCATCCCTTCACCACTCTATTGCTGTCCACATTTTTTGTTTATATATAGTTTTAGAATTGCGTGGTGGGCGGGATCAAATGGTCTCGTGGGCCGTATACACTATCCCAGCAGGAGGAAAAGCAGCGATGCGTTGGTTGTGTCACCCCTTGTTCCCACATAGTCTTGTGTCCATCTTTCCCAGGTTATCAGGTAATGCATCAAACTCTGAAACCTATTTTTTAGTGGTCAAACAGTGGAATTGCAAGTTCTGAGTCTGTCACATGAGGTCAATTAATTTGGTCCAATAAAATCTGAAAAGTCTAGAAGTGCCACAAAATTAGTCCCACCATGTGACAGGGGTGCTCTGTGGGAGTGGGATAGACTGAACCTACTACATAAAACAGAATGGGAAATAGATTCACAAATTAAAGGGAACAAGGAAAAACACAAACAGAAATATCCATAAATAAAGTCCACAAGATAACATGCTCAATAACCAAATATCCTGACAAAGCCACAGAGACATGTCACTATAAAACACCATCGTTTGGTGCCTAAAAGCAGCTGGAGAAACAGCAATCACTTGCTAAATTACCATTGCTTTTATTGGTCTTAAGCAGGGGTCTGTGGCTTGGCTTTCTTCTTGCCAAGGTGTCACACAATCCACCATCCCCTCAACCTGACAATGAAAAAGTCAGCTTATGTACTCTGTTCCCTCAGAAATGTAGATATGATACACACAAAGTGTGCAGATGTAACATAGTCACAGTTTCTTCTGGAGATTCAATATTATAAAAAAAGTGGGATTGGTGCAATCCCTGGTTTTTAAAAAAATATAAATATAAAATATAAAAATATATTTTATAGATGAAATTGCACTGTAGCCTACTGTTCCATGAAGCACCTCAGCTGTCATTGTCAGTTGTCATGTGATTTATGTTGGACTTTTTTACACCAAAAAAACTGTATTTCCTTTGTTAGTATTGTGGATGTAGTGAGGGTTGGCTTGTGTAGGAAAAAACTGTAATAAATGGTTTGAGATGTATTAACTTCTCTGTTTTTGTGCTTTGACCACCAAAATCTAATCAGTTCATTGCTGACTCCATGTGAACGTTTTTGCCAAATAAAAAAAAAAAAAAAAACACCCAAAAAAACCTTCATGTATTCAGATATCACCTTCATTGCAATGAGGCGGATGTAAGATAACGGTGACCTTGACCTTTGTCCACCAAAACTTCACCAGGTCATCATTGAGTCCAAGTTGATGTTTGCGCCAAAAAAAAAAAAAAATAAAAATACCCATAAGGTATTCTTGAGATGTAGCATTCACAAGAATGAAATGGATGAACACAACACGAAATCATAATGCCTCTAGCTGTGGCTAGTGGTGTACCCATAAAACTACAGCCAAATCTGTACTCTATCCATCTCAATGGACGGGACACTTGAGCAAAATCAATCACAGTCTCCTCAATTTACCACAGATAGATTTATTTTGCAGTCAAATTTACACAATCTTGGACTTGAATGTCAGACACCAGAATGCATGTTACACATGACACACTGTCACAGATAAAACATAATATGGATGTTTATAGATATTCTTTTGACATTTAAGTTACTTATATCCTCATTAATGCTTGTCATTACATACACATGCGCACAGAATACACTCACTCCAACTTTCAAACACTCACACACACACACACTCTGAAAACAGTTACATAAACGTAAACGTACAAAAACACGGTCACAAACATTACAGGTCTTCATCAAGAGGTCCTCCTGTGTGCCAAAAATATACATATACAGTGTACTGTATATATAATCAAGAAAAGACATCATTTGTACACCATGGCAAATTGATAGCAGGCAACATTTAAGAGCAGCTGAGCAACATCAGTACATTCAAAAAATTCATTGGCAATCAATAGAAGTCACACACACACAAACTCAACACTTGCTAAAACTGGCTCAACACGCTCACAGAGATATGCCACAGTAAGAATAGTTACATTTAAAGGAACAGTTTGACATTTTTGGAAAAACACAAAATACCGGGTTCCCTTGCTGGAAGTTGGATGAAAGTATTGACACTTGCAGTTTTTTCTGACATCTAACTCGCTGCAAGAAAGTGAGTGACCATATTTCTGAAAATGTCAGACTATTGCTTTCAGAAACATGCCAAGGGCCTGTCTTTGACATGCGTATACAAGGATTAGTGTTCCACTGTAAGAAGAGGTGTGTGGACAGCTGAAGCCAAAACTGAGCTAAAAATTGAACATGAGCGCTAGAATAAATGTTGGCATTGTATGTTTCTACAAACATAATCTGTAGGTTTCATGTGTTAAATTGTGCATTTTATAATATGATATGATAAATTTGTACATTTCATATGATAAATGTATGCATTTAGTAAATTTGTATTTTTCGTACGTTAAATGTTTTCATTTTATTTGTTAAATTCGTAGGTTTCATATGTTAAATCTGTGCGTTTCATTTGTTAAAATTTGTAGGTTTCACATGTTAAGATTGTACATTTCATTTATTAAATCTATACATTTCAAATGATAAATTTGTACATTTCAAATATTACATTTTTACATTTCACATATAGCAGATATACTATACGTTACTTTACATTTCAGTTTTCAGTTTTATGTTGTCACCAGGAGTTTAGTGCTTTTTCTCAAAGTGAAGAAATAGAATATTCGCTATTCGCATAATGCAAGTGAAATTCATGAAAGGTTTGAAGCACTCTAAGATTCAATCATCACTAAAATATATGTCATGCAAGAGGTACAGTACAAACAAATGGAGTAGTCAAAGTTATAAAATTGTTATTTAAGGTGTGTTGAATGATTCATGACGTCAGCTCATTCACTGAGTCATATGCAAGAAAACATTCGGCCTTAAAAGTTAGCGGAGGTTGCTGGCAATAGCCTTTGAGCAGCACAGTGTTTAAGTTATGTCTTTTCAGTCTATAGCTGCTAACTTTAAAAAAGTAAAAATGAAAAGGAAGCAAAACATCCTTTTAATTTATTGTTATAGTTGACTAATATATGTAAACTTGGCAACATAGGAACAGCGGTTACATCACCTTCAAAACGAGCCATAAATTCATAGGTACGCTGCAGTATTTCACCTTATTTTATCGATCTGTCTCCTTGATTCCATGTGAACGCAGCATTACACACATTAATATGATACATATGAAACACAAAAATTGAACATATCTGTGGTTTGCAGAAGCGTACAATACCAACATTTTCTTCTGGCGACTAGGCTGAAAAGTTACACAGCCTGAGCATTAAAAGGTCCTCCTAATTCTCAACATTTCCTCACATCTCAGTAAATATTTTGAATTTTTAAATAGTTCACAGTTTGTTCTTAAACTAAAGAAACCAGAAAGGAAATTTTGGGATTGAGAGAAAACATCAGGCCTCATTAAGAAAATACTCATTTGCAGGCTTATTTGTTGATTTGTGTGAAACAAAATCACAATGTGTAGATGTGAACAGTGTTAAGAATGTGGCATTTAGGTGCTGCAATGCCCCACACTGCCTCTTTTTTTCCATCCAAAATTCAAAGTACAAGGCTCAAAAAGCAAATGAGTCAAAGATGGCCCTCTCTGTATAGCCATCAAATTAAAAAACAAACACTTTGCTGCCACCTTGTGGTTAAACAAATATACAGCACAGACATGGTCAAGTGAGGAGTTTTCTACTCTTCTTTTCACAGACATTAACAGCTTTGAGACATGGTCGTTTCCATCTGAGCTGATTCAGACTCAGAGTGACGGCTGGTGATAGAACACGTAAGCAGCAGAGTGGTTTTTATCGCACCCTCGTACACACTTTGTGTTTTATCTGTCTTTCCTCCTTCTAAAAATATGCTATTCCCTTCATAGTATCTCACAGTCACACACTGTTTTGTCAAAAAGCAGCCAAGCAGCTGCATAAAACAGATGCATCTCTTCAGTAGTATGTATGCTTTTTCATTTTTTTCTTTTTTTTAAAATTTTTTTGTTAGAGTTTACATCTCAGTTTCATCTCTCACAATACCCTATGCAGCTTCAGAAAAAAAAAAATCCTGTATTTAAAATTAGAAATGACACATTGTGCCACGCATCTCACCCGTTATGGCACAACTTTTATGGCACTTTGACCAAAAGAGTCAATATCAATCAGTGTAATGAAATCATACATCAGGCACACAACTAAATTACACACAAGAAAGCATGTATACTGTACATTGAGTCACATGGCACTGGCTTATGGAAAATAAATATACATCCTTTTCTTTTCAACAATGTTCAATTTGTTGTTTTAAGATACTACATTCTTTTAATCCACTCAAATGACAGTACAAAAAAATAAATATCTTGAGTAAATATTGTGAATAAATCCTCCTGTACACTTTCACATTTCATCTTATTCAATGATTTATTTATGTTTGTGAGCTTAGTCTGTGCACAAACTAAAAAGAGAAAATCAGCACTCAGCGATTGTCAAGAGCCGTCACAGTAAAGCATTTTGCGTTGACCGTTTTTGAAGCTGTTTATGTGTTTGACGTTGACGCCGAATTGAAACCGGAGTTATTTTGAGGCTATATAAAGTAGCAGTTATGTTGAGATATTACTCATTATGATTAAAAAGAAAAAAACCCCAGCAGGATTCTTTTTACTTGAAGATTTTCACCAATAAATGAGCAAAAACGATGAAAAAAGCATAACTATGCTATTAAAACACACCATTCTGTACATTCTGTGCAGGAAATTACTCTTACTACGATTCTAAAATATCTGTTCATCATACTGGAAATGAAAGTGATAGCTATTCGTGACTGACTAGGCACTTTGGAATATGAGTGTTGAAGATGCTTTATTAAAAAAATAAAATGGAGAGCAATATAATATGGCACGATGGGCTGAGGGCTGAGAGAGACAAAGAGTCCTGTTCTCTTTCAGAGCATGTTGAGGGTTTGATTCCTGCTGATAAAAAACTGCACATATAAAGTCATTGCACTATGAGGAGCTTAAAGCATCCACTACATGGCACACGTATGTTCACAGTCTGCAAGAACATGACTGACACTGAAAGGGAAATCAACTGAAGGAAACTATTAACACTAGCTGTGAGGATAAATCAGTTCAGAGATTGAAAGATTTAATTTTTTTAATCCTATTTTGTATTCCCTCTGGTACTGTGATATCCTCTGCAGCAATGGTTCCCAACCTTTTTTTTCTTTTTTTTTTGTATTTACACATTGTTTTAAAGCAGTGAGCCTGTCTCAAAGCTTTTCATTCAAAGTCTGCAGACATGAAAGTATCTGGTACTTAACAAGACAAAATACTAAAATTAATGTTGCAAAATTAACATAATTTAATTAAGCAGAAAAACATTGCTTTTCATTTCCAACTTGTTGTAGCTGATATTTCTCAACCTCTAAGACTCATCTTTTGATTCCTTAAATTCAGATCATCAAGGTTTTTTTTTAGGGAAACATCATGCCAAGCAAATTATGTTTTCTATAACATAATGAGGAAACACTGCTGATCAACACATCTGGCAAGTCTCAACAATGTTGATACTGAACCTATCAATGAAAAGTTCATTAACAGACAGTTAACAGTTAACAGTATCCACTTGTCCCGACAGATTTGGCTTTTTAATATGAATATTCAGCTATTTGTTCCTTTTTGTCTCAAACTTTTTGAGAGTTTGAACCGGGATTTGGTGACGGTGACATACACATAATATAGTAAACAAGTTAACTACGCTAATGATGGACTGGAAATGTGCAACAACATTTTTGCAGATACTAGATATCAAACAAAAGCCAGATAGTATTAATTTTCTGTGAGCTGTAAATTCATCACCTTTACGCAAAAAGCAGAAAATATTTTACAGCCTGAACGGGCAAAGCCTCTCTTCCTTTGGGAAGCTGTTGTTGTGTTGGCCACTGACTGTACAGGAGAGCTGGATAAATGCAAGGAGTGCTCGCTCTGCAGCAAAATCTGGGGACAAAAATGCTCCCAGAAGTACACTCCACACTGACCGACAAAAAAACAAACAAACCTCAAACCAAAACAAACCAAAAAAGACGACTGCTTGCCTTAAAGGAATCTCAGTTGACAAAGGGGTCTCCAACTGATGATTCTACAGCATAATAATAAAAAAAAATTATATTTCCATTTAAAGAAATCACAATATTTCACTCACTTTAATCAGAGTGCTTTTGTTTCGTGAACCTAAGACAGAAGTGTGGACCTGAACCTGAAGCTCTGGCTTCAAGGTCCTTCACATCATGTGCTCGCCATCCTCGTTAACCACCTCTTTTTGTCTTTTTGAAGCATACATGATGCATTAATGTATTGTTTCATCGCCTGAATTTTGCACTGCCACAACAACATAATCAAGACAGCAGTTTAGTAACACATAAAGATCATTTCTAGGAGACAGAGTTAAACTACAAGGTTGGGAACCACTGCCCTACAGCGCTCAATTGTTTTGGCACTGTGTTCCTCTGTATATACTGTGCGTGTGTGTGCGTTTTTACTTAATACAAACAAATAGTTTAGAATATAGTGGGCAGGATCTTCTGGGTCTCTTAGGACATGTGATGAAGTCTACAGATTTGGGCTCCAGTTCCTTTTGTTTGAAAAGGTCATTACAATACTGCATTATGCAAAAGAAAAAAAACAAAACTCTGATCTAGACATCAAAAGTAACTATTTACAAAGTCCATGAGCTATTTTCTTTTTTCAATATATCTTTTGACATACTCTGTACTTACGGCTGATAGTAGAAAAATGTCGAAATTTTAGATGAAACATTTAAACAATGAGCATTTGTACAAGCAAGGCGAACGTTTGGTTGTTTTTAAAGTTTCGACTGAGATCAGATTCAGTCAGGCAACCTGTATGGCACTTTGAAAGCACATTTACTTTTCACACCAACAGCCAAGTATGACCCCTACATTTGATGTTTAACTACTGTTTTCTTTTGTTTTACAACTAGTACTGTTTTTTGGCACTGACTACATTAATATTAATTCAAAATAAAACAATGAAAGGGGATAAATCTGAAATAAAATCATTGGTGGGAAGAGAATTTCTAATAATTTTTCTCTTTTGTATTCTACGAAGGGGAATTTGTTGGTTAAAATATCAAGTGCATAATTAATCAGAAAAATCACTATCCACTGAGTCAACTAAAATTAAATTCTAAAGTATCAAAGTCAGCTATGCACCTCTGATGAATCTCCAGTAAATGCTTCCAGAAATACCTCATTTTCAAAGGCCATACTACAAAATGTAAGAGGTATGAGGGGCCACTTTGGTCTGCTCTGGTTGGTCTGGGTGTACATAAGTGGAACGGCACCTTTAAGTTGATTCCTGCCAATCAGACGCTCAGGTTGGGAGGCTGATGTTGGCGTTCTCCGCCATCGGGCTGGACATGCGTATCTGGGAGCTGCTCTTGCTGAGGATCGACAGCTGAGTCCCGCCGTTCACTCCACTGCTCGCCAACGAAGGGTGCCGCTGCTGCTTCAGGTCCACAGCAAAGTACCGGTTCACTGTCCAGCTGCGCCATTTCCTCTTGATCTCCGACTGCACCTTCAGGGAGAAACTTCACAAGGTCATTTTTAATGTACTTTAAGCTGCACCAGCTCCACGAAAAGGTACAGTACACTTAAGTTTTCTGGGTAACAATTTAAGAGATTCAGTGGTGGAATGTAGTAAAGTATATTTACTCAAGCACTGTACTTAAGTATGAATTTGATATACTTGTGCTTTACTTGAGTATTTTCTTTTCACGTCACTTTATACTATATTTCCACTTGATTTCAGAGGAAGATATTGTATTTTTTACTTCACTACATTTATCTGAAAAACTTAATTTGCTTTAGATATTAAGGTTTTTACATAAAAGAGAAGAGCTTATAAAATATTAAGTTTTGTTATTATTAAAATTACAAAACAGTTTCCACAAGTGCAGCTGCAACAATTAGTTATTTAATCACTCAATCAATACACAGAAAATGAATCACCAACTATTTTGATAAAGATTTAAGTCATTTTATCTGTATTTATTTTTAAATCATTTTGGGGGATGCTTTTTAAGATTTGTCTGCACAGAAACCTTTACTTTTAATATTTGAAGTACATTTTCCTAAATATATGTATCTACTGTAACAGAGTATTTTCACAGGGTGGTATAAGTACTTTTACTTAAGTGAAGGATCTAAACACTTCTTCCACTACTGAACACATTAAAAGGGAGCTACATCCAATTTAAAAATTCAGATATGTTATTATTATGGTGTAAGACAGTCTAAAAATATTTCTAAACTTAAACAACTCTCCTTTAAATCCCAAAACTACAGCGGTGAAACTCACATTTTTGATGTCAGTATGTATAAAGTATTTATCTGCTCCATAGACAATGAATTTGGATTAAATGTTAAAGAGCACCCAGGTGAATCTTCAGAGTATATGTGTGTATTTCAGAACTGAGAACATTACAACAGACTAAAGCTAATTTAGGTATTTTTAAAACAACAACAACAACAAAAAAACACCCCGTGGGTCCACGAAAATCCAAAATTTAAACTTGATGACATCACAGGTTTGAGGCTTATGCCATAGACTCAAAATATTGATTGAAGTTTTCAAGGTTAAAAAAAAACATTCTGGTTTTCCTAATTTAGGTGGTGTTTCCCTTTAAATAGAGGGGCTGCATTCAAGTGTTATAGTTTTGGGTAATAATTCCTACATATATTTAGGCGTTTATTCTAAAATATGCTCATGTGTATCAAAAATAACATAAGAGCATTTCTGGTATCATTAATGTCAGAAAAACAAGATGTTGATGAAAACATCAGGAAGTGAAACTGTTTATCAACAGGGACAAAAGCTTACCTCTCCATTGAGGAAACAGTAAAGGACGGCTACAACAAAGCCCTGAGGATGAGAAAAATGACAATAAATTAGAGAAAAACAGCACGAGACTGAAATACGTTTGTTGTTTTTAAAAATAGCTGCATCAAATGACTTCAGTGTAATCAGCAGAGCCTGTAGACATATGAGTCTGACAGTGGGGACAGATACACTCAGCCATCTCTGTTAAAAGATAAATAAAATGATGTTGACCGACAGTGTTTTAAATATTGCAGCTTCACTATTGAGGACTTGTAATGTGTCATTAATAAACTGTATGACATGTCTGCCTGTCTATGACTTCTTCTATAAAACTATGTCCAAGATTTGTTTATCATTTCCTTTTGTTGCAGAAGTGGCATTATTTCATTCAAGTAAACTGGCAAAAATAAAGGGTGCTAAATTGTAGGATTGCATGGCTTATGCTGATATGTTTTTATTTTTTGGCATGAGACTGATTAGGCAGATATTGCATAAATGTTTGTAGATTTGGGATTTATGTGGTGTTTATGCATATCAAAAATGAAAGCAAATTGTTCAGGACTACAATTTAAGAGAAACTGTGTTTTAATTTGCAAATAAATAACAAATTAATAATTTTGTCAATAAAATATGAGAAAAGAGTTAAAAAGTCTTATCATAGTTTCCCAAAAGTGACTCAAATGGCTATTTTTTTCCAACCATGAGTCAAAAACTTGAAGGAATAAGACAGAGAAAAGCAACATATCCTCACATTTGAGAGGTTGGAGCGAGTAAATGTTTCACTTTTTCACTTTGATCATTTGGCCTTTGTTTTGTTCTGTCATGAGATACAATATCCTTAATTTCACATGTAGTCCATAGTTTTATGAATGTAGTTTTCTTATTGTCTTGTTATACCTTTTTACAGTAGTAGCAGTTTGAATCATTATCACTGAATTTGTTGTCTAATACTGTTTCACACTCGCTTCCAGGAAAAACTCCAAATGCCAACTGCTGTCCTCCAACTTGTATTACCTCCGCCAAGAATGTTATGTTTTCTTTTTGGTTTGTGTGTTTGTCAGCTTGGTTTTGAGAAAAAAAAAACCAAAAAAAAAAAAAACGGAAAAACTGGCCAAGTTTTCATAAAACTTTGTGGAAGGCTGTAGCACAGGCGAAGGAAGAATCCAAGCGATCCAAATCACAAGGCGGATACATAAAATAAAATCTTTCACTTTCTTTAACATTGTAAGACAGGGCATTTGGCCTTGGCGTAGTGAATATAATACATCCAAACATTTAATGGATGATAGTAAAGTGTAACAGTGAAAAACATAGCCAAATGTGGAAACACGATGACAACACATTAAAATCTACATTTACATGGACCCGTAATAAGCGGGGCTAACCTACACATGTAGTTGCTCAAACTTCATACAGAAAAAGATTGTAAGGAAGCACTCTTTGACAACAGTTTCATGAGAGAACAGGTACAATTGTAACAACATGTGTGTTTATATAAAGTAATTAAACCATACTGGTTTGTGCTACAAGTTGTTTTTTTAACACAAATTTAAATTTGACTCAAGTAAAAATTATTTCCCTGTTAACATACAGTTTTGTGTAACAACAGTGTTATTTTAGTCTAAGCATTTGGTACTGGAACATATGCAAATACTAATTAAGTGTTTCCATGAATGTATATGTAATATTTCCAGTTTAGAAGTACATATAATAAATGCACAGCTGAGATGATGAGGCAAAACCACATTTTGAGATCATCCTTAAAGTTTTGGGAGTATATTTTCACATATATATTGGTTTTGCTTGCAGAGTTGTGCATTATAGAAGACTGGACTATTGGCCTTGGAGGTCTGCGCTCTCTCAGTGCCTTTCTAGTTGGTGGTGTGTTTAGTTTGCTGCACAGCTGTGGAAAGTGAGTGATTATAGGTTTGAATATCACATCACTCTCCCAAAGAGTGTCTTTGTATATTGTATAGTCAGATGATTTATTATGACATCATGTTCTCTCATTCGTCATCTGGTATTTCAAACCGGATGTTAGAGCTGTAAAAGTGTACCTGAAAGGATCCCAGTCCCAGTTCAAAGACCAGTCTCTCCCTCTTGCTGACATCTTCAGGTGAGAAGGCGAACACAGTGTAGTGAATACCAAACAGAGGGATGAGCAGGAGGGTGGAGCGCGCCAGACGCCTACACACAGACACAGACACAGACACAGACACACACACACACAGAGTTTAATAGGATTGAAGCGAAAGTCAAACACAACTACTGGTGGTGGTCAGTTGGACGTGATGCAAGAACAGAGCTACTGATGCAATGTTATGAAACAGTTTCTGTTGTAAACTAATCATTCGCACACAGGTTTAAATTTTTTGTGAGGTCAAAAAAGAAAATATCTCTTCAAGCTCAATTAAGACATAAATGCTGATTAAAGTGCAGGCTCAGTCACAATTTTATGATTATTTTTAGTGTTCACATTTAAGTAGAATTTGGGAGATGTCTATATATTTTTTTTCTTATTGCCAACAAATTCCATGAAAATACCAAAACCAACAATGAACTGATCCAAAAACAATTTTCCTTGTAGCCAAAGCCTGATATGTTGAATTATTCTTTGTAATAGAGCTCCATTGTTATCCAAAAATGATTAAAACACATTAATTAGCCACACTGTTGCACTGGGAGACATGTTCCTCAATCACACTGAACCTGGGCACTGTGGTTTATTTTGAGTCAATACTATTTACTCACCACTGCACCAAATACATATGTATTAATTTGCTGCTGAAAATAGTTCTCACAAAATGCACAATTAACTCCATTTTTAAATATCTACAACTTCAATGAAAACAAACAGACACGCAGATGACATGGGGGAAGCCATGTTGAGTAAATACTGTACATTGTTGGTTTTGGCCTTCTATGGGATTTGTTGACAATAGGAATAAGAATACAGAATAACCACAGCCTTATCCTTATCCTTTAAATCTGTGGTTAGATTTTGTGTACTAATCCATTTTTAGTTAAAAATCATTGAAGATCGAGACTGAGAAATTCAAGATTGTCTGAAATGTGGTCATATCTCTGCTGCAGTACAACATTATGTCTGACATACGCATAATGAATGGAAATACATCGAAACACACAACATATTACACCTTGGAATCATGTAGGGTACAAATATGGAAAACAGTATTTTCACAATGCAGTTCAGTGACACCCAGGGGTCCTTAAGGAGCAGAATAAAGCCAATACACTTAAAACTCTGACATTGTAAGTGTATATTGTGTAACAGCTTGTGTTGCGTGTGTGTGTATGTATGTGTGTGTGAGAATGCATTTGGGAATTCAGATCATTAAATAAACTTTAAAAACCCCTGGTGTAAAACACATACAGACACATACACATGCAGTCGACAGGAGGCAGACACACACAAACATGTGTGTCAGCGGACAAAGACACGCACACACACACTTACAGTGTGATGGTGGATAATTCTGACATCCTGCACGAATGCTGAACAGCCTGTGTGGGCTCACTGAAGCATTTCTGAGCACAGCTGCTACACAGCACAAAGACAACACAACAATACAACAAAGACAATGTCTTTAGGGACACAGACTCACACAACACACACACACACACACACACACACACACACACACACACACACACACACACACACGCACACACACACACACTTGGTCACGCACACACACACACACACACACACACTTGGTCACGCACGCACAGGTCTAAGCAACAGATGAGAATGACATTATCTGCCGAGCCTCCAAAGATGCTGTCCTGTGGGACCACAACTGTGGTGATGTCTGACTATTGTACGACTCCATAATGAGGCTCAAGCTTCATGCCAACAGGTACTACAAATAAATATATATTCTGAAAAGTGTCTGAGAGGAGGTTTAATGCTAAAAACTTAAAAATAAGATTATTATGGGTGCACTACAATAAATTCATAAATGCATGGCTCCTCTATGAAAATGTTAAGTTAGTATTAGATAGTGTATTTAAAGGGACAAGGATGATATATATATATGTATATATATCTATGTATGCAGTGGTAATAAAGGCCAGAGTAACTGCACATTTTCATCTTGTGTCCAGGGTGTCATATAATTTTCGATTAAAGGAAAAAGCTGTTGTTATTTTGTATTTTTATTATCATCAACAAAATCCCATGAAAATACCAGAAAAAAAAAAAACAACAATGGGTAAGTTCCTCTCTCAAAAGAGTGCAGCAGGAATGAATCCTTAAACCTGTAAATGTGTTAGTGTCTCAGCATTCACACTTCCCTGGTCTGGAAGTCAGAGATTTTTTTTTATTGGGTTTTTAGTTAGTCTGAAATAAGGTCTGTGGTCAACACTAGGTTAAGAGACTTTCCCATTTTGTTCTACGACATAAAAAACATCAATACCCCACTTCTGACTGAATGAGAACATCATTGTGCCAAACACGGCTTTACAGCCTTGTTGTACCAGGGATGTTAAGTCACACAGCCTCAAAAAAGAGGACAATTTTGACTTTGCTAGGGACTATTTTCAGCTGAGGATTAATACATATTTGATGCTCTGTGGAGTATTTATTGGAGTGGAGTTTTTTTTATTTTCAATAGTTATGTATTATATTATTACTTTATGGAGCTCTATGGCAGACATGATTCAATTATATCAGGCTTAAGTCCTAGGACCCAAACTTCAAGTTATGAATCCTAAACAAGTCATAATATGCTCTTCACTGACTGTAATAAGGTAATTATATATTACATTTTCAAACTATATTACTATAATACTTTTTAAAAATTGTGCTTATTTGCTTATTTTTTGCTATGTTGTTATTTCTTCGTCTGTAACTTTTGACTCACACATTTGCATCCACCACATTTGCACCAACGTCAGTGAGAATGAACAGCATTAATGTTAGTTGATTTAGCAAATGAAATAAAATGAACTGATTAGTGGCACGCTTTTTATATAACATGGGGGAAGGTATCAGGTATTTCCAAGTCAAAAGTCTTGAGTTCAAGTGAAGTCCTGAGTCATTGTACAGTTGCATGTCTCCTCTGACTCTGTGACTTCGATCTGACTCGAGTCCAAGTCATTTAAATTAATTTCACGCCTCTGTTTGTTAGTAGGATAAATTAATTGTTGGGTTTCAGTGTTCTCATGGGAGTTGTTGATAATAAGAAATATGTAAACTATTTCCAGCTGTTTCCTTTCAGCAAAGGAAAATCACATCTTTTTGGGCTGCTGGGTTGTTTTGGGGCAAAGAGAATTTTAAAATCATATTGATTCACTTCATCAATTTCTAATGTATGACACACAGATTTTTCTCTGACGACGTACACACTGGCATTAGCGAAACTTCCGTATTGTAACTTACAGGTAAATACTTGACTCGTTCCCTCCGATGTCGGGGGACTGCAGCTTCTGGACCAGGATGATGATTATTCCAATGAAGAGGACAAAATTGATCTGAAAGAAAACCAATCAAATAAACACACAAATAACATAAATCTTTATGAGATGTCACAAATTATATTCCAGTCATTATAGAATAAACTGCACATGTGTTAAAAAGAAAAAGAAAAAAAAAGAGAGAGAGACAGAAACTGAATGAATACATCTGTCATACCATAATAGAGGCCACAACTGGTCCTTTGATCACCCACCAGAGGGCAGTGTTCTCATTTGTATCCCAGCATCTGGAGGAGAAGAACAATAATCCTTCAACATGCTCTCTGTCACTCTCTCTCAACACTTAGAAATACATGGCAGCAAACAACATGTCAGGCATGAGGCTTTTTGCAGAATAAGAAGGGTGGAGGGGAGGGTCAGAGGGAAGAGGGGGATTTAAAGAGGAAAAGGACTAAAATGATAATTTTACCTGTTTGGAAAAATCTATCCAATAATTCTAAATGATGTTTGCTTTCGCTCACATATTACATTATATATTGTGTATAAGAAATGATAAAAGATAAAAATGAGCTAACACCTTGTTAAACATCTACTTGAACCCTCTTAAAGGTTCTGATGGCTCATTTTAAAGGCACAATTTCTAAATACAGATGGTGTGCATTTCTTTCTTCTGCTTTTAGAATATTTATATGTTAAGTATACTTCACATTAAAAAAAAATTAGAATCTAATGTTTTACAACATGGGACAAACAAAAATTTCAAATTTTTGGGTGTGATTCTCAGCCCGGACCTGCTTTGCTCTGATACAAAAGGTTTTTAGGTGCTTTATACACTATGAACATGGCCAACAGTCAACATGCATTCCTTCCTTTTCTGACACTAAATCCAATATTGAAAGAGGAGTTTTACCCAGTGTCGTGAAAGTGGAGCCTCAGAACTGCCCAGACAGTGACGCAGATGGTGGGAGTTCCTGTAATAACAGTAATCATTAATACAATGGAAAAAATGTGGTACATTTAGAATAATAATACTTAGTCATTTGTTTGAACACACTGAGAAATGCAAATACATAGCAACAGCTTCAAATTTTAGTGGCTCTAAGCCTGAATTTACATCATTCATTTCTGTAAAGATCAGATCAAAGATCACTCTTACAATGCATTTCCTAAAATGTTTGTCTCAAGTGCTGCCTCTATAGCTGTATTGATTATCATGGTGTTAAAAGAACATTTATTGGAAAGTTTGTCTGAAGTCTTAAAGATCTTGGTAAATAAATAGACAGACAACTGTTTAAACAAGATAAATTTGTAGCTATATATCAGGCTCATTAAACGGGCAGCCAACAACGGCCCGCTGATTATTTCAGTTAACAAAAACATACAATTTCAAACCTTAACAATTAAAAGAAAAAATCATGTAAATCCTGACCAAATTACCACAATAAATCCTTCAAACCAGCAGAGCAGTCTTGTGCTGTCAGGAACAGCCAATCACAACATTCATTATTGATAACAAAAGCTCTCCTTTGCATGCTGCTCTTGTTGCAGCTTGTTTATGATTAGGCTACTTTTCCAGTGTGTGAGGTGTAGAGTGTACATTCATAACGACAGTAATAATTCAGGGAAATGTCCGGCCCCTGGGCCCTTAGCTTTCTGAAAACTTGGCCCCCTGAATAATATAGTTAAATATCCTTCCAATAGATAAAGGGTAGCTCTGTCTCCTTGAAATTATGTTTTTTTGTTTTTTTCATTTTTCCATGCCTTACCTTAGAACCACTGTAACGAATCATGATTTCCCCCCAGGAATCAATAAAGTATTTCTGATTCTGATTCTAAAATGTTGCTCATTTATGTATCTGTCAAGTTGCAAATATGTTGATACTGAACATATCATCAAAATGTTGACTAAAAATGTATTTTAGCTGTTTTCAGCCAAAATGGCAACCTTGCGATACAATATCCAGTTTCTTTTCCTAATTTTAACCAAAGTGCTTTTGTTGCGTAAATGTAAGACAGGAGTCTGAACATGAACCTGAAGTTTTGGTGTTAAGGATCTGCACTCTGTATGCTCGCTACCCTCTCTGATCACATCTTTCCTTCACCGTGTAGGCTACACGGTACGGTACATGAATGTAGTGTTTTATCACCAAAAAGAAATGTCTGAGCATTTTCCAGGCAGCGATTATTTTTTCCACAGCAACATAATTAAGAAAGCAGTGTAGTAACATACTAACGTAATTTCTAGGAGACAGGATTGTGATAAGAATCCAGAGTTTCTATGTTATTCAAAATACAACAGTATTCACCATTTCAAAGCAATTAGGAAAAAAGTACTCAAAAAATGTACAAGCAAATTAACTTTTTAAAGTTAAAACTGTACAAAAGGAAATATACCACCACTAATGATAACGACTCAGGACTGGACACTTACCCCATCCTACGATTGTGTACCAGTAGAAGTAGCGTCTTTCTGGAAAGAAAGTCTCCACCAGCAGAGTGAAGAGATACAGACCCTCAATGAAGAGCCAGAAATAGTTGGACATGACGCAGTAATGGAAGAAAATCATCACTGCTTTACACGCCACCTGCACAAGGGAAACATGGAGGGAAGGAAATGTATTTTATCAGTGAATTCACTTCTGTACAACTGAGAGTATTTGAGGCAGCCTAAATTTATTATCATCTCACTTGGGGACTGTTTATTATTTATAAGGTGGAGTGGGTGGTGAAAAGGGTTAAAGTATTAGGGAGGGACTTGTGTTTTTCAATGGGCTTAAAGGGGTATATAAATTTACATAGTAATATTCTATGTTTATTTTAAATACCCTCTTTATCTCTAATGCCACTGATGGGTTTGAAAAGCATGTTTTCTTTTTTAAAAAATGCCTAAATAACACAATTTATTCCAACCAGAAACTGTGAAAACATAAATCATAGCTGGATTTTCAAATTTCTGAGTCTTTGCACACATTACACATGGCAAACACTTCATCATCAATCATCAAAATCACTTTAGACTACCTGCAAATTAAAATTTTTTTGCCTAAAATAAATAATTTGAAGTAACAACATTCTATGAAAGTGCATACACAGCTTGTGTGATGCAATTTGTAAGGAGTATAAGCAGTTTGTTACAAAATTAGCTGTTTGTTTTGGTGATACCTTCCTCCAAACTGTTTGCTCCAATACATAATTTCACATATATTTCACTCCAATACATATATTTGGAGTGAGTATTCAAAAAAAAAGGGAAAAAAAGTTTATTGGTGGAGGGAGGGTCATGCATTTCCCCCAGTCACTCAGGAAGACTCAAGAAAATAAATATTTGCAGCTCCTGGGAGGGTTATAAAAAAAGAGAGACAAAGTCACACCACAGCCTTCTCCTCTGATAGTACAGTCCTTTAGAAGCCAGTGACACAATATCATATTCAAGCACCTAAAAAGATGCAAGGCATCATCAGATATTTGCCAGAGCTTCACATTTTTATTTGACTATGTTCCCGAGGTGTAGGTGGTTGTTTAATCTTCAGTAAAAGCATCTTGTTGCAGCTTTAACAAGTAAAATCCATGTTTAAATCATCAGCCTTTCTTTTAAAAGCTAAAGACAATAAATGTCAGAGTGACAAACGTCCTTAATTCCCGTAAATCACAGTGTAAACAGAGATCGTTGTCGCTTAGGTGACAGTTTTGCAACACGGTGCACAACACTGCAATTACCCTCAAAATGTAGCATTTAGCAACCATGTGTGGATTAAAAATGTTTTCACAGCCGGCAGTAGAGACCCACCAACATGTCAGGTGGACTGTTATCTAATGACATCACGTTAATGAAAGAGTGCATATTCTGAGCGGAGTCAACCAATTACAGCACGATGCCACGATGGCGACCTATGATCACCATAGTGACAACGGTAAAGCAGCGGGTTTGTAAAAAAGGCCAAAGTAACCATTGATATGTTAATGAGTGTCTAGTAGAAGATTTCCACCGGCCTTGCTGGAGCCATTAGCGTACCTAATTAGGTTTATTTATCATGCCTGCTTAACAGCATTGAGCAATGTGTTGTTACCAGACAAAGGCTAAGAGCTTGTTCTGCATTTGTAATCAGGGAGTATTAGTCATCTAATAGCGTGTTTGCTTTTTGTAAAAATTTGCATGTGATTGAAGTTCCTTCAAAGGTGCGTATCAAACAGGAGAAGTGTTTCAACTCCTCTGTCTGTGAAGCTCTCGTTGTATCTTAAACAGAACAGGCTTGATCACATTTTACACGCATGCTTTCCCTTTGAAAATGAGTGGCTGCAATTCGATGAAATCCTTTAATTATGTTGTCTGGAACCGATTAATCTTGAAAACATTTTTGCAACTGCCAATACTCTGCAAACTTCTTATACTGACTGTAAACCTGGCAGCGATCCGACTAGAGATCATTTAGAATAATAAAGGCCTCATTTTGCAATTATCTGCTTCAAATTTAAATTAATGAAATAATTAGCCTCCTGAATCGACAATTCTTCTTTTCCATTATTAACCACACGTGCCTTCACTGTTGTTTTGTTTCCAGTGGATGAAAACCTTATAAGGTTGTAATTTGTCACAGATAATGTGTGTGTTATGGCTTCTGAATGACCACACAGTATATGAGGTTGTTGTTACTGACCGTGTGTTCGAAGCAGTGGTCCTCCTCAGCGTACAGCACACCATCCTTGATGAAGACTGAGATGGCTCTCAGGATGAAGGACACAAACAGGTTCATGTGGATGAAGTTTCTGGTGCAGTGGAGCTTCCTAGAGAAAAGAGACAGCAATCAAATTTATTATATCTTATCTTGTGTTCACTTTTAAAAATTTATCAAAGCAAATTTATTTATGGATTTTATTCAATAATAATGTGAATTTGTCTCTCTTTGCTGTCACTTTGAGTTTTCTTGTGAATATTTTGTGTCTCTTTGTGGTCATTTTGAGTCTCTTCTGGTTCGTACGTGTTAATTTGATATTTGACGTTTTGTAAGTGAAGCCCTGGAGGGACCCCTGACACTTTAGGCCCTTGGGCCTGTTTCCAGTAGGTCCATTCAGTAATCCATCCATGACTCTTATGTAACACCACGTAATATAACACCATGTGACATCTGTCACCAGCACAGTATGCTGTACATAACTCAACTGACATTTGGTTTCACACATGACACAAACAGCACTCTCCAGGGCGAAAGTCCAGAGTTTGTTTGTTTTTAGCACACAGCAAACATCTTTATATGTAGAGGTGAACGCCAGAAGAGCACTGACCAACTTATTGATTGTTTTCATTCTCAATTAGTCCGTTGCCTTATTTTCTCAAGTAAATGATTAATTGTCTGATTTAGGAAATGTGAAAAAAAGGTTTACGAAAACCCATCAAAGTCCATCAAAATACTGATAGTTACACTTTTAAATTACTTATTTTGTTCAAAACCAAAGATAAATAGTATAGTATCACATGACAAAAACATCCTTAAAATTTAGAAGCTGGAACTTAAAATATTTGGCAAGTTTGCTTGAAAAATTATAAATGATTACCAAAAATGTTTTAGCCCTATTGCAGATTCATTATTACAAACTAGTAAAGTATTTTGAGGACTTTTGCCGTAGTGCTGTAAAATCACAGGCACAGATTTTTGGAGACACACAGGAGACATGTTCCCCTCAATATTTAGATCATGTGCATTTCGTCCCACCAATGCAAACATTAGCACAGGATTTTAATTTTGATGAAAATGAGGACATTCCCATCCAGATTGATTGATTGAGAAAATCACCAGAATGCAGAAAATTGTGCTTGATGCTCTAAATTTCCTGTAGGACCCCAAACCGTCTTCATATGTGTCCCTCCAAATATTGATATTAAACCTACCTATATGTAAAAACAAAAGGCTAATTTTCATGAATTTTGTAACCCTGTTACTGTTTTTTTCACTCTTACTTCCATTCGGACTGAATTTGATTTGAAGTTTATGGATTCAGATGGTTAAAGCAAATTCAGAGAACAAGCTTTAATGAGAAACGTGACTTTGCAATGCTCACCTGAATCTGCAGAGGATGACCATGGCTGTCGTCAAAGACACCAGCGACGTGCTGTAGCCGACTGTGTACAGGGCCTTCACTGAGGCGTAGTACGTATGCACCAAGTCATCTGTCTGATGTTGGAGACAGCAGGTTAGTCAAGTGTTTCTGTGAAAAGCGGAATATGAAATTTAGACGAGGTAAAAGAGGTCGTACAAGTTTGGTGCTGTTGTCATAGAATAAGCAAACGTCCACGTAGTGTGGGTAAGGTTCAGACCAGCCGTCCTCGGTGCAGTTTCGACTGACCTTCCCCATCTCTGTAAGGAAAAAAACACGCCTCAGGCTAAGCTGCACTGAATGTTATTAATTTTTAAACACAGATGAGATCAAATGAGAGACATAATCTCCTCGTTCAGCTCACCGTCCTCGGGGTCCATGAGGTCGTTGAATAGCTCCGGACAGTTGACCACCACGACTTCGCCGACGCTTGCCGCCTGCCAGCAAGTCAGGTTATCCCACATCCACGGACAAACTGAGAGAAACACAAACACAAACACAACAGGGTCAGTGTGGAGTTCCTGTCAGTCGATCTCTTGTGGTAAAAGTGATGAAATGATTCTCACACTAATAGTACTGAATGAATTTGACTGAATTAAATGGCGAGGTAATAAAGATACTGAGCATTTTCATGACACCCACATGCATAAAACTATTGCAAACGTTGTCAACATGGAGACAGCTTTCAAATCTCATTATCTCTCTTGATGTAAGAATATCTCTTTTCTCGCATTTTAACACTTTATTTTAGGTAGCCTGAGTTTATACTTATCAATCACCAAGTTTCAGTGTCACTCATCAGAGGTTTTTCAATAAAAATCAACAAACTGTAAAAGTGAGGGGGACATGGAGAGGATTTTAAAGTTGGGGTGTTTGAAATAACACCCCCAGCTGAAGAGATAGTAACTATGAGAACAGTAAGACTGAACCTCAAAGTTGCAGTCCAGACAGTTAAACAATGAGCTGAATCTCACAATCATGCTCCATAAAGCCGGGGGAGCTACTGATCTGGGACGGAGCCAGATGTTGTAAACGTTTGGGGCTCAGCCCAAAGCCCTGGGCACGTTCCCCTGAGGCGATTTTTTACCCCATCACGGCAGCTATATGCACTATTTCTAAAGCCGTTTGAGCTGAAAGAATGCCTTAAAACTGCACATAATTTAGGAAAGACATGATAGTTGCCAAGGCTAAAAATCATCCTGTTGAGCCCCCATCTTATTTTGTATCTAACTGTTCACTGTTTTCATCTTTCTAAAAGCATGACACAACAAATATTGAGGAAGACTAATTTCCAGTTTTGCCACCTAAAAAACGATCAAAATAAACTGTCTGGTGTTCCTCTGTGTTTGGACATGTTTTCACAGACAAAATTGAAAAAAAATTCTGCTATACGAAAAAGGAGGAAAAAGTCTGTGGACATTACACAACATATAACACAAACACAACTGTATAGTAATTATGAAGTTAATTAATGGCAACCTTTTATTGTTTCTAGTAGTTTGTGATGTCATATTTACTTCAAATACTTCTAACTATGTACACTGTTGATGCACCAAAGGGAGAGATGAAACGTGGGAGAAAATGAAGAATTGAATTTGCTGTTGTTACATTTTAAGGACGGTTAGCCACGGAAGCTAATTGTAACAATTCATTTCAGAAAACAAAATTCCCTGACTTTCTGAAACCTAGGATTTAGGATTTTTGTAATTCCAAGACGTTTCCAGGTTTGAATTACTATTTTTTAGATACATGACACAGGTCGGGTAGAAATTGGACATAAATAGAATTACAAACGAAAAAAGTGCCAAAATATGTCTATTTCCTTATTTTTACCCATTTTTTTATGCATGACTGCAGCATGGTAATAGATGAATTTCTGGACATCACAAACGAATAAATAAACTTCAAACATCACAATTTAGACTCTTAGACAGCTTTTTAAGTTAACCAAAAGCAAAACCATAACAATTTATGTTTTTTGGTTATTATTTTGCGTATTATGCTAATTATGCAAATTGCTCAACATGCAACTCTTAGCAGCCAGGTTGGGTTTTATCCATTAGGCCTGTAGGCCTAGATGACATTTCAATCATAAAAGTTCATAGTAAACAACAGTACTGGGTCCAAGAAATTTCCGGTAGAATAATCTTGAAACTTGATTATGTCATACTATGCTGGATTTCACATAAATAATTTTTAGCTGACAAATCTGCCACATTTGAATCCATGACATAATAATCTGGGCTGCTCTCACTGCAGGATCAAAGCTGTTCAGAAGGCATTCAGGGCTGGAGACCAAGAACCAGTTTTTACCTTCTCATCTTAACTTGAACCACCTGCTCTAATATAAGACAAATGCAAAGCTTTAAGAAAGGCAAAATAATTGTTGCTGCTGACATCATTAATCTATGCTCACATACCAACATCTATGAGAGCACCAACCTTATCAGAACATCATTTACTGCTGAACTGTTTTACCTATTTCATCAGGAGTGTCCAAATCTTCAATACCAATTAGACCTGATGATGCAAACCTGTTGTCACTATCACTGATGGAGCAGCTGATCTACCACAACACCAACAAGAATACTCTGAAAACAACATAGTGTACACACAATGACTCCTCTGAGCAGTTTGTGTCCCTGAGGAGTAACAATTAAATTTCACATAGTTTTAAGATTATGTTCAATTGGTTTAACCTGCTAGATTAACCAAAACACACACACACACAGAGCAGTTCATTTGGGAGTTTTGTTGTTTTCATTGAGCTGAAAAAAGGGATGAGTGCAAAGATCCTTGCTAAATACCCTTGTGTTAATCAGCAGTTACTCTTATGCTGCAGTATTTGGCAGCAGTGATAGTCTCCATATTACTGAGCATGCTGTAAGTTGTTTAGCAGACTGTTTAACCTCCTTACTAATTAAATTTCAACACTGAAACGGCTTCCAGAAGAATATCATCTCCAGCATATATTATATATATATATATATATATATATATATATATATACATATATTCCTTGTTTGTTTTAGTTTTTTTTTTTTTTACTTGTTTTGTGGTTAAAAGTAATTTCCTGTTTTTGTTATCCTATTTTTCTTTCTTCTTTCTTTTTCTTCATTACATTTCAGGTCATTTCTCATCACCTTTCACTTATTTTTTGCAATTTGCGGAGCATTTCATGCCAAAATGCTGATTGCCTTTTTTGTTTTTGAAAGAAATCAAATCAATTTGCTGCAATTTCAAAGGTTTCAATACTTAGAGGCATCTAAAAGGCAAAAGAAAAAGTGATGTCGATAAAGGTTAAAGAGTTAAACTATATATCCTTAAATGTTTCAGGTACTGCTGAAAATGACAGCAGAAATAAACAAGTTTGCAAATTTCACGGATCTCAGCAGTTAAAATCAATTGCCAGCTGTCCACCCATACGTGACTGTTAATGTTAGCGTCATGTCAACGCTGATTCTGTTTTGTTTTTGTCTTCTATTCATCAGCGTCAATCATAATGTTACTCACCATCACTTACAGATCTCACATCCTGTATTTTTTCAGTCCTGCCATCTTTCCTTTGATTTCTCCATCTTTCTTTGTTTCTTTCTTTCTTTCTTTCTGTCCTTTATCTTCAGTACCTCTTCGTCCCTTCCCTCTCTATTCCCCCATCTCTCCAGGTTAACCATTCTGTTTATGCTCGGCTGGTTTAATAGAGTCGCAGAGTCAGGTACAGATCTGATTGTATGTGTGTTCGCTCTCATACATTTTGAGGGTGTTTTTGAGCTTGCTGTGCATCTGTGTGTTCCTGAACATGCATGTGTGTGCATGTGTTTGCAGACCTTTCTCTATATTCTGCTTGGCTCTCTAATCTGTTTTGGTTCTGTCTGGTGAGCCGGACACAAAGCCAATTACCTTTTAAAGGGCAAATCGGAGCCAAATGAGCCGCACTGAGCTACAGAGGTAACCGGCTTAATAAAGCACTCTGTCTGCATCACTGGCTATCTCACACAGGATCCCACAGTAAGCTCAATCTTCACCGGGCTACAAAGATACATCGTATAGCATCTATACACATACTGCACATGCATAGACACAAACACAGGCATGTTTTTTTTTTAGTTCTCTTTAAAGCTGATCTAATCAGACAACTGGATGAGATTTGTCATTGTTTGCTGTGTAAGTGCAAGAGAAGCAGAATACGGATGAGAGCCGATTTCTCCTCATTCATATTGTTTAATAAACACTGGTCTGAACGGAAAAACATGTCATAGAAAGATCTGCATCTAAATGTAATGAAGTTGCTTTTATTAGAATCTTACAAATAGCTTAAGAAGGACAGAACAAGCTACAAAATGTATGCAGTGTCTTTGTCTATGTCCAACCATTCCTACGACAAATTTTTATGGATCTCACTGTGTGCTGTGATTGGCTCATGGATCATGGATAGGGCCAATACTAGCCAATTTCAGATATTCTCTGAGAATAAACATGATAAACTTATGAGATAAATCTCACAAATGTACTACCAGAAAGTCACATAGTACAAAACGCTCCACAGTCAATGGAAAAATAAGACATGATGGATGAATGCCAAGCAAAGGACTTTTGCCCTGAAGACTGGGGTTTGAGTCCCAGATAAGTCATCACTGGTTTATTAATTTTAGACTTAGCTTTTTTTCCCACTTTTTAGTACAAAGCTGCCGAATCCACACTGGACAGACCGGTTTGGGTTAACATCATATTTAGAAGTTGACACTCAGGATATCCAACCTGGGTGCAAATAGCATTGTTGGCTACACACACCTGGGTGCTAATAGCAACAGCCTAAGTTTTAAGTGGGACTGCAAATCCTCTCATTACTATCTCTGTTAATTAGTTTCCTGATTAGTTGCTTTGTCTATAAAATATCAGTGAATAGTGGAAAAAAAACTTCCTACAAGCCAAGAAGATAAAAAATAAATGTCTTGTTTGTTTGACCAACAGTCCAAAACACACAAAGATTTTAAATAGAAAATAGTTATAATAATAATAATAATTTTTTAAAAAAAGGAGCAACTTCCAGGGCTGAATAATAAAGCAAATGCATAAGTGCAAAAAACTGCAGTTCCTTAAACAGCCACTTGAGGCTGGCTCCAGAAACAAGGCAGTCTCTGTAGACCCCTATGTAAAAATGCCCAACTTTACAGCAGAAATAAACATGTTTACAGTCTGGTACAAAACATGGCTTCAGTCTATAACTAGTTTCAACAGGCATGACATCTGTATGGGGGTGGTTTTTACATGTTACATGTCTTAGATGTTTTCATTTCATTAAGGCAGCATGCCTGCAGTTATGCACATGAGGGGCGGGGCCTCATGACAGGCTGTTTGTGAGGCATCGCCACAGTATATGAATCAGATCCACCCTTGTTTATCTAGTTTCACCCTCTCATCCAAACATTGTCACCTCTCGCTCCCAAAAACCAAGAGGCCAAACGCCAAACTCAAAGGTTCAGAATGGCTATGTGTTATTTCATACGTCTATATATTAAACGGGGGAAAAAAAAAATTCACATTGGAGAAAGTGCGAAATGGAAAAATTACTTAACATTAATTGATAGTCAAAATCACAGATCAACGTTTTGTTGATGAACTAATAAGTCATTTCTAGATTTAAAACATTTTAAAGAGTATTCAAATATCTTCTTCTGTAGTGTGTAGTCTCATCTAGCTTTAGACAAGCTCTGAACTGAAGATGATTTAGTTATGAAATAATAAACATAGTGCACAGGCCATTTTATGTCATAATTTTATTTTGCACTGCGCCAAATTCAGCTGGATGGTAATTACAAAACCAGACAGCGAATCATAATTTAGCCATTTTTACATGGCCTGCAAATCAATCTAAAGCCAGAGTACTTCAATTAAAAATATATCGGTAAAACAAAAAAAAAAAAAATCAAGCGGATCTTGATAAATCCAGAAAAAAACACATCTGACCAAACTAAAACAAGTATCTCTTTTTCTCCTCTCTTATTTATTGTTTCCCTGGTCTGTTTTTCTCAATCCCTGAGTCTGATTTCTGCAAACCAGGCGTTTTTATTTCCTCTCCAACGATTTGCTGTCAGCAGAAACACAGAATGGTTCCTTTTAAAGGGAAAGGAGGAAACAAGGATCAGTGAAAGGGTTGAGACAGGTCAACACGTGTGGATATATGGTCTAAAAATGCATGGCTCAATACAAAACCATGCTGCAGAAGAGGAGGGGAATAAAATGGTAACAAAATGCTTGACTAAAAGTCATGCACCTTTGCTCTAATCTTCCTGACATGAAAAAGATTTAAAAATACAAAACCTGCATATAAAAACTCATTAAAAAGTGCACAAGCAGTTTGGTGTGCACACAGGAAGGCAGACTGCAGGTCGACCTTTAAGATCTACAGATGAAAAACGAGCTCCTCTCCTCTTCTAACTTGTTATCTTACACGCTAAATCTTTTATGTTTCATGTTTTTTTTCACGGAGCCTCGTTGCTGTCAGTGAAGCCGTGAGTCACAGTGCAGTCTGGGAGATGCAGTCTGTTGGCGACTTTAGAGCAGCGGGAGGCCGGCAGCAGTTGCTAATGAAAACCACAATCCATAGCCAAGAAAATAATTGCTTCCTGGAATCACACACCAAGTTTCCACTGTTTTTTGGAAACGGGAACGTGAGAAATGTGAAAGCAGCTCAGCGTGACATTACAGGCAGACATTTGGTTTGTGATCTGTGTATCACCGGATGGTCGCCTGTTCAGTATAGCGGCCTGTCAAGGTGATGTATTTGCAATATGAACATGATAGAAAACTGCACCAATCTTTCATCCTCACATGTCCCTCTATGACCTTTTCAAACACTGATTGCATAAACTGAAAAATGCCAATTTGTTTGAGTAGTAGTAGTAGTCCTTTTTTTTCCCTTGTTCCCGGAAAGTTAGGAGATGTATGACTTTCATCAGCAGCTCTGTGTTTTCAGAGCAACTGGAGAAAAACAATTTGATCACAGCGGCATAGCCATGAAAACCAATGGCTTCATGTCAAATTATACACACAGGAGGTTGCAAAAATAGACACACACATAAACTCACAGACAAATCCTCACTTACCTAATTCAAGGTCATCGCTGGGGTTGTGCAGCATGATCCTCTCCATGCATTTCTCATGTTCACGCTTGATTATACAATGCTCGGACTCTGAGGCCACCTGGAGAAAATAAACAAAAACACACACAATAAATGTCAACCATAATGATTCACTGCACCATGGAGAATAGTGTTAAAGGCCTTGAAAATATTTCATAACCAGCTTCTTGTTCTTGCCAAAAAGTACGATATAAACACAGTAATATCTGCCAAATTCAAAATTACACTTTTTATGCGACATTAAAGGTTAAATTCTGTATTTTTCAGGCCATGTTTTTGTGTCTAAGTGACTAATGGGGACAACATTTTTTGAAATTGGTCCAGTATTGAGTGAGAGTGCTGCAGAAACAGAAAAGGCTTCAATGTAATGCATTGCATTTGTGCACTTTCAATTTAGGTCCACAAATGTGCTTGTTTTGGCCCATGTTAGAATAATCATTTTAAGTGCTTGAAAACATAAAAAAGATCCCTACATAGACAGACCTTTTCTTAAAGAGGAAGAGAAACAGCCTCCATGTCATTATCGTCAAAACCTACCAGACTCCATTTAAATAAAAAGTTATTTTATCAACATTAAACACACTTTATTCAAAGTTGACAGAAACAAATAAATGTCTCAGAAACCATCTTCAAACAACAACCAACTCTGGTTTGGTTTAAATAAACCCTTAATTTCACCCAGACGTGAAAACATGCTGGCAGGCTGATACCATGTGTTTGTCATTTTAGTGGTAAAACATTTTTTTCTTGTTATTCGCCTTGTGATTAACACACTGGTGGATGAGGGAGTTGTAATTGGAGGCTCCAAATTGTGGTTCTGCAGATATTTGCCAGTTTACATCCACTTTTGAGCAATCAAATCGGTACACAACTTTTTCCAAGTTTATCTTAAATTTGTATTTCACCCACATATTCTGCTTCACTTCACAAACACAACATTGCCTGGTTCCAATGTGCAGTCAGAAAAACTATTTACCCAAAGGTAGCAGAGTTACTGCATGTCAACTTATCTATAACTCTCCCTCTCACTCTCTTAAAGCCAATCTCTGTTTTGCACCCATAACTTTCATGCACCCTCCTCCTTCACTCAGTGAACTGATAGGTGTAATATGTCCCAGCCCTCTGAGCCATGGCTGACTCATCGCTCTCGCTCTCTGCCCTCCGTTATGAATTCACTCCAGGCCTCTCTGCCGAGATAAGATGGGGCATCAACAGACTGTGAAGATGTCCCATGATTCACTTCCTTTCTTTACCCTGCTGCACGTGGGCAGAATTTTAAACACTGCGTGAATTACGTGAAACATCATCAGAGCCATCTTTAATCTAGATCCTGGTACGATTCCATTTCCAGACAACAAATACTGGACGCTGGACAGAATCCACGCTAGCCAAACAAACACAAAAAACAGCTATTGAAGGAGCCACTTTTTCATGTCGTCAATAGTGTTTGATATTATTTAATAAAACAGACATTGGCATTGCTTGAAAGTAAAACCTTTTTTTTTAACCGTAGCAAGCACCCATGTTGCTAAGCAGCAGGTAACCAGCGAGGAGCCAATACATATGGTAGACTTCCCAGAAATTAGAAATAATTGGATGCAGGACTAATATCTGTTTGGCACAAGTGCAGATAAGCCTGTATGACAGTATTTATTATTTCAGGTTTTGGTTTTATTTTACTATTATTACACTTGGTTTTTACTGTTTTTTTCAAATTCAACGGCAGAATACACCCTGCATTTACACCTCACTCTACCTCACACACAGACACATTGTTTCTATTCCTGAAGAGAGAGCAGCTGTAGCTGATGTTTGCTGTTTCATGATGGGGTTATGTGTCCAACTATTTCTTGGGCAGCCTCAGACCTAAAGCGCTGCCTCCGTTAAAAGGCACATTATTATAACCTCCTCCAGCGTCGCCTTGTTTGTTGTCAACTGAAACTTTTGATCTGCCCTCTATTGCCACTGGATGCTATTGGATGTATCTATGCCGTCATAAAGGACACATGGAAGCATGAGGACAGTGACATTTACAATGTTTGAAACAGACCAGTCTATTTTGGTACATAAAAAGGGCATAAATCAGCCCTTACGCAGTGAACTCATGTCAGATCCTGAGGGTAGAAGTTTCTCCTGAGCCTCTCAGTGCTGGCCTTGTATATCCGTTACCTTCTTTGTGAACTCAGCAAGGAAAAAATGTAGTTATCTGGGTGAAAATTAATGAAAACCTGCTGAAAAATAATGCACTCAAATTTGATCACAGTCCACGTAACGATGAGCTGGTAACATGACATGGCGAGTGCGCTGACAGGAGTAAAGAATGAAGCGGTGCTGAGTGGTCAATAAGGAGGCAATTTGGGGTGCTGGATGGATAAAAAATGGTGTAAACGGTGTAAACTCTGAGTGAACTTTAACTCATTTTAGTGTACGTCCTCACCATGTTTCTTTTCTAAAGCTAACCTCCATAACTTCACGTTAATTACGCAACTTCACCTCAGGGATGTAATCATGGATATCATCCGTGGGGTGCTAATTTGTTGGATATCATGCAAACCACTGTATGAGTATATGTTGGCTGCTGATATTAAAGGGGGCGGAGAGAGCAGGATCAATTTTCTTATCTCACTCTCCACTAGACAGCAAATAAGCATATTTCCCAAAATGCAAAATTTTAATGATCCAGTCTTAAATAAATTCAAAATGAGCTGGCAGAAATAAGAGGGGACTTAACAAAGAAAGCTTGAATTTACCAAGAGCTGGTGCTTCCCAACTTGGGTCAACTGAGGACTGCTAAAAAAGCGTTCATGACAACATTGCATACGACAAAGGAAAGATGAATAATATTTTTAAATTGTGCTTCTCAATCTCTTCTCCCAGTTACTCTTCATTTTTCCATTGAACAGATGTCTGTCCAGATAAACCGTCCATTTTGAAGCTGCAGAGCCATGTTTCCCTCCCCCCGGTTCTATTTTCCAGGGCCAGATAACTCAGTTGCTCCCACAGCAGCATGCAGCACAGATAATAAAACTCCAATATGACGTCGCAGACCACTGGCCCGGCGTACAGACCCGTTTGACACACAATAAGTACATCACCACAGATGTCTCTGCCACATCAGCTGCTGAAGGTCAGCTTGAGACGGCGCAGTGCAGAGATGTCAGCTGGAGGAACCCGTTGCACTTGTTAGGGGGCAGCGTTAAAAGGTTTAAAGGTTAGAAGAGATGTTAGTAACTGCAAGATCGCATTGTGAATTAATTTCAGTCTTCCTAGAAACCGTCATTAAACTGATTCTGGTGCTGGTATAAAAGTATAAAGACATCATCGTCAAGTTCATTGATAAAGGATGATGTCAGTTATTTTTGCATAAAGCAAAACCAATTTATGTATCTGTGTAGCTTCACCAGGGAAACTGCTGCTGTGCCGCATCGCAGTGCTGGATATAATTCCTCCCACACATCTTGCACAACTCTTCCATTCTGCTTTTTATTTCAATGAGACCGCTAATAAAAGTGAGTCACAGCAGATGGATAGGCAGCGCTCTGGTCAGCCGGGCCATCTGTTATTGTTCTAACAGGCGGCCGGTCGTCTTAGCAGAGAGCTGATCCAGGACCTGTAACGTATGCTGATGTGCTGATGCGGCATATGGTGATTTCCACGCTTCCAGCGCTTGTCACAAACACATAGAGTACACATGTGAAAATAAACCAAATCTGAAGCAGAGAAAAAGCTGGCTGATGATGGAGACACACTCAATCTCTTACGCATTCCTGTATGCTCCAGAACACCCCCCCCCCCCCCACCCACACACACACACACACACACACACACACACACCTACACATGTGGTGCACAATACATGGATGCATGCACACAGTCTACTCACCAAGGGCAGCAGAAAGATTGCAGTCAGCAGGTAGCCTCTCATGTCTCCTGTGTGTATCCAAAAGGCTCCACAATATGTGTGTGTGTTTATCGGGGTGTGTGCGTTCACAGGGATGCACTGAAATTGCTCCCCTCAGCGTCACCACACTTCAGCATCAAGGGCTCTGAAATACAACACACAGGGAAAAAAAAGGATTGGTAAGAGAACAAACAACAACAACAACGTAACAAGAGTGTTGTCACCGTGTCACAATGTGTGACTCTGTTATTTTATTCTATTAGTGAGAGCCAGAATACAAAAAGCAAAATGCAGATATACTATGATGTGATTTAGTATAATATTATGTTAATATTTTGAAATTCTTAACTCGTGGTTGATATGTGTGGTGTGATGTGGTGTTTCGGAAACTTCTGTATTGAATATCTTTTGTTGTGAATAGTGGTTAAAATGTTTCAGCTTTTGAGATGCTAGTTGCAAAGTGGTGTTTTTATCCTCAATTGTCATATCAAAAATGTCCTTAAAAATAGCCCCAATGTTACTTTCTATAACATTTATACTACATATAGTATTTTTGTCAGATTTTCCATTAATTTTATGCCATTCTTCTTATTTTCTGTGAATACATTTGCAAGTTTATTACAGTATATATCTACTCTTATTCCATTTCCATTATTTTCATTTTATATTCTTTCCAATTTGATTTTACTTGGGATTAAACTTTTCTTTCTTGCCATTGACCAAGCTGCACCCTCCTAGGCTGAATGGTTTTGGTCTCTATAAATAAGGGTTAGGGTTGTAGCCAACTGCCACCAAGAAGTTTTCATGTACACAGGCTTGTATCTTCACCTTTCTCCTCAAAAAATCTGATATTTTTGGACACACTTATTAATCTTTTTTTACTGTCGCTTTTAGGAGAGTTTTATGTCTACAAGGAAAATAAATGAAACTTTAACTTCTGGAACCACAGATGCCAAAAATTATTTAGTCTGTGAATCAAGACAATTGGTGGATGTTTGAACTTGTAAATTTATATTTTTATTTATTTATATTTATATTACCTTTGAAATTTACTACATGTTAAACTGGTGAAAGAAAAGCCAGAAAAATAAGTGGATAAATTGATTAGTGAACTGACAGAATAATTAATCAGCAAGTATTTTAATGTTCTAATAGTCGTTAAAGTATTGTAATAATTTACTGATTTCTATTTTCTTATGTGAAGTGAGTATCTTCGGATTTTGGGTTGTTACCTGTTATTCTGGAAATAGTGCTGAGCATTTTCCCCCTATTTTCTGATTTTATATGGGTAAGACTTTAAAATACACGCACGCATGCACACACACACACACACACACACACACACACACACACACACACATTCAATTTCCAACCCCCCTTCTTTCTTCCTGAAAACACAATGATTCACCACCAATACAAAACACACTGGCCAGCACCAGCACAGAAGACACATAACACTCACACACACACACACACACACACACACAACACATATAAACTAGCTTAGCTAATTCATGCACACACACAGACGAATTCCTCTCTGTGTCCCTTCCCTCTAGTACCAAATCCAATTACCTCTAAAGCATCACTCGGATGCTTTATCAAGTAATAGGACAGGCCGTGCTCAGAGGAAAAACCCGCAGATATAGACGAGGGATAACATGTGTCAAGTAGGGCAGGAATCAAACTGTTGTAATGCACATTTAAACATAAAACACACAAGGAAGACAGAGAAATCTACCTTCTAGACATGGTATCAATTAGCTCCATTTCTCTCAATCGCTTTAACCCAAAATGTCACAGCAGTCATGTTGCTGGAGGCAAAAAACAGTCCTTGGGATCCAGAACAAATCCATATGGCTTTGGTTTTGAGGAAGCACTGGTGCAGGAAACAGCAGAAGGGGCTAAACATCAAAACTATCCTGAGGGCAGGAAGGCAAGAGAGTCTTTGCTTTGCTCTTTACTCAGAACTGGATATATGAGCAGAAAGTGATGAGAATTTAGGGAACATTTAAATGGTCCAGAAAATCAAATATCCAATGTATTTGAATCAATACCTTCATATTAATATTGCAGCTATGTTGTGAGAATCTGAAATAACTCAGTATGTCTCAGCAGAAAACTAAACCTCAGCATCATATGCAGTAAAAACAGGTGTCCCACAGGGATCAAGTTTAGCCCCTATCTAATTTTATAATTTTTTTGTAAGCTAAAAAGATCATTGAATAAACCCAGACGAGACACATATGTACGCAGATGACACAGTCATTTATACAGTGGCACCCTCTGTGAATCAAGCCATAAAGCTCTTGCAGGTTTCATTGTTCAAACTAAAACTGATCCTAAATTTAAAAAACAAAAAGACTAAAAATATGACTCGCTCACTCTAAGACAGCTGATCCTATTATTTTAATACTAGAAGGGACTAGGGGTACAGCATAGTATTAGGATATTTTTGTGTGGAAATATCAAATCATTACACGAACCCTACATTGTTTTTTTTTATTATTAATCTTATAAATTATGAATATTACAATGCAAATGAAACTCTCAGTAGCCTACTAAAATATTGAAATAAATTGCATTTTCAGTCCACTAGATACATTTTGCTGAATAATTTTTCCTTTTGAGACATAATTTTGCAACTGAAAAAAGGTAATAAATCGCAAATCACAATATATTTTACCACAATAATCAGCATATCACAACATGTTTAAAATTGCAATAATATTGCATCGTTACTGAAGTGTCCTGATAATATTGTATTTTAGGGCCTCTGGTGATTCCAGCCCCTAGAAGGTACATGTATTGACAACACTTCCTCACCCCAAGTCGTCACATATCGCTGCTTTGTCATTGTTCTTATGCATCTACATATTAAGCTCTAGGTAACCTTCTGCATCTGCTGCTGACATTCTGGGATGCTGCTACTGAAGTTGGAATATCAACAAATCACATGCTTACGATTAGCCAACAAGGGCATGAATGTTAGGTTTAACCTGAGCCAGCGGTGTCTAATGCGGATACAACACGGTTCGTTGATCCACATTTTTAACTAACGCTGGCTGTTTGTGTGTCATGCTGCTGTGGTAAGTGCTGACCGACTGTCCAGCAGAGCATCATAACACTGTGAATGGTTCTGTCTGGTGGTGTTCTCAGCTGATGCCGTCCAGTGGCGTATCATACAGTTGTGAAAGGTGATTTTTGGTGTCGGCATCTTATGCCAAAATCACTGGGAAAGCAGCAGTATTTGATGACTTCAGAATGAGAACGGGCTGGTATTAAAAGAGTCACTTTCTACAAATATCTCAGAATGGGAAGTTGTCTTATAATGTGCAGCGTGAACAACTGTTTAATGAAAACTTTGACCAAAACAGTTTTTTTTGTTTCGTTTAGATTATGTTTTTCATTGGAGGCCAGAAAGAGAATTGCACTGTAGACTATGGTGATGTAATTTACATGCATGAAGTCTCATCCCTATTTAAAAAACTTTTTTTTTTTCCTAAATTGGCATCAGAGCAGAAAAATGCACATTACTATTCATTGCCAAAGCATGGTTAGGTAAACTACCTATCTATTTCTCCAGCATTTTATACTTTCATACCGTCAACTATTGCACTTTTTCTTCAAAAAGCATTCTTTTAAATTTCCTCAGGGTGCGCACAGAGCTTAGTAAAACTGCCTTCTCCTTCTATGGTGGGCATGAAATGAGCTTCAAAATGTTATTTATTTTATCCAGTAGTACTTAAATAAAAGACACATGGATATAAACGTTTTCATGGGGATTTCCAATCATAAATATTGGCTGAACTTGCCACAGAACTTGACCAAAAAACTAGTGAGGAACACCCAAGAGAACAGATTCTAACCCTTGATGGGAAGATTAGGAACCACATTGACTAAAATTAGCACAGGGATCACTGGGTTGTGTAACTGAGTGTAAATGAATTACACTGCTTGCAGATACAGAAAAAAAAACCCAAACAAAACAAGAAGCTCTCCTTAATGATTCATCTCCGCTGTAGAGGGAATTTTAAAGATCTGTCTTAACGCATCAGCTTCCTTCCCCTGTGTTGAATTCCTCTGAACATTGTGCTGCATTAATAATTCATCTTCATTTTAAAACGATCCCAGTAAGACAGGAGAACGCCTCCAATTAACCCAAATGCAAGCCTGTTAATGCCTGTAAAAGGGGGATTGCATGTCTGTCAGTGTGCAGTCACGCAGCCATGAAAATCATCAGTTCTTGGCAGCTTTGATAATACGTTCAGTTGATGTTTCTGTGCCATAAAGGCCATACTTTAGGCTGCATTACAGGATTAACAGTTTATCTATAGAGTCATTGATTTAAATTACTGCTTCCAAAATGTCACAAACGCTTTGTGGAAGAAAAATGCAACAGTCTGAATTACAATCAATGAGTGACAAATGATTTCCCCCTTGGTGGTGCACAATCAATACACTAATTTTGCCCAGCCTTTCCCCCCTTAACGTTAAATTCATCAGTGCATGTGGATGACCTTCGCTTTGCACATGGAAAACATCAGCAAGAAAAGCGTCTACCTACAGAACACTCAGACGAAATTCACCCCCAGCTCTTGTCATTTAAGAGAGAAATCTGCTTTTAAAAAAACAAGAAAAAAAAAACACATATATCCTTGGGTTCAGTGAAAGCCTTCCTAATTGCTCCTCCGCAGCGAAAGCCAGAGATGTGAGTAAAAGCTCGCAGCGTACAAAACAAGTCAAAGAGAACTTACCGATGCGTAATTTTCACAGGCGGGAATATCTGCACATGAAGCCATCGATATACACGGATCCCCACCGCTATGATTTTCTTTTTGGAGAACACCTTGCTTTACTCCCGAAACGGTCGTCCGGAAAACGACAGGTGCCTTTGCTGCTGTTGCTGCTGCTGCTGCAGGACGCACTCACCGCGTTGGCTGCTGCTGCTGCGGCACCACGACGATGTGGAGGAGGAGGAAGAGGAGGAGGAGGAGTAGGAGGAGGAGGGGGAAGTCAGCTCCTTCGGGATTCGCACCTCGTCAGACACAGGGACAACAAAGTGAGACAACAGTTCAGTCTACAAATGCCGCTGGAGGGGGAGACATGTTTTTAAAAAATAAGTCTGGACACTGGGGTGTTTTACTGAAAGGGAATAAAACGTGTCTTCATGCGTGGGACTTTGTTATAGACAAGAAACTATTCATAAAATTCTGACATTTGCGCCTGGGCCGCTCAGACGCGTCAGAAGGCACAAGGTCCGGTTCCCTGCTGGGTGCAATTTGTGATGCACTGAGTCGACCCCTTGATGTGTATGACTCACATTTAGTCAAAAGTTTAACATCTGAATTCCCACCTGTGTTCCGCAGTAATCCAAAATACCGGTTAGTCAAGCTGTAATGTGACATTTTATTCCAAAAAGCAGCCATGTTCCCATAAAAGTGATTTGTAGCGTCATGTGTTGCCGCTGGCAATCTTGTTTACTTTCAGCACCACGGACAGAGACCAAACAACAGCCCCAGGGCATGATGGACTCAAAGCAAAAGTCCATTACAACATTTTATCTGAAAATAAACAACAATCTGAACACTGAGAGCTGCTTTAATTCAATCTCAACAGGACTGATCAAAAGTCTCTGTATAAAGTGGCTGTTATTTTTTTGTTGGTAAGTCAATCAAATGGCTACAAAGAGACACAAAATGACCACAAAAGACACTAAAAATATGAAAAACGATCTCAAAGAGAAACAACAAAACATGCACGCTGGTACTAAAACCAATGCAAAATGGCCACAGAGGCCAAATGACGCGATGAGATACGAAGCAACTACAAAGAGACGAGAACTAACTATAAGGAGACATAAAACAAGCACATAAAGACCCAAAACAACCACAAGGAGATTCAAAACAAGCACAAAGATACACAAAATGCTCACAAAGAGATACCAAATTATCACAAAATTACCAGAGAGACATAAAACGACCACAATGAGAGGCCAAACAATCACAAAGTCATGCAAAAACAACTACAGAGATGCAAAATGATCATAGACAACAACCACCAGAAGATGCAAAGCGGCCACAACAAGACATAAAGAAACACAAAGCAAAAGAGACACAAATTACCACAGAGACACAAAAAGACCACAAGGAGACATAAAACAACCATAAGGAGATGCAAACAGCCAGAGAAAGATAAAAAACAACAACAAAGAAACAGCAACTAAAAAGAGATGCAAAACAACTACAAAGGGACAAAAAGTCCACCAAAAGACACAAAACAACCATAAGAAGATGCAAAATGGCCTCAAAGAGACACAAAACAAAGAGACACAAAACAAAAGCGACAGAAAAATTCATACAAAAACACAAAACAAGCCCAAAGACATGCAGCACACAAACACAAGGAAACATAAACCAACCACAAGGAGATGCAAAAGGCCTCAAAGAGACAAAAATGACAAAGAAACAGCCATTAAAAGACAAAAAGATAGAGACACAAAGCAAAAGAGAACAATACCACAGAGGAAAAAAACAACCACAACGAGACACAGCAAGTGACCACAAGGAGACCACAAGTAGATGCAAAAGGCCTCAAAGAAACAAAAATAACAAAGAAACAGCAACAACAAATAGATGTAAAATGACAACAAAGGGACAAAAAACACCCACAAAAGATGCATAACAGCCGCAAAGAGACACAAAAAAAGAGACACAAAACAAAAGAAACACAAAATTACAACAGAGACACAAAACAACCATAAGGAAATGCATGGCCAAAAAGAGAAAAATGACAAAGAAACCTGCTAAAAACTAAAAAGCTCTGCAAACATGATCACAGAGATGTTTGTAGACATTTTCTATCTGCTCCGCTATAGGGTTGGGGGGGCCTCTCACATGTCTGTGTCCAGGGGCCAGTTGCCTCGCAATCTGGCCATGGCTGTAGGCTATGTGGAGTCCCAAACAGAAGCTATTTAATGAAATTCCTTCATATTTAGATTTGCATCTTTGCAGATGATGTGGTTCTGTTGGCTTCATCATGCATGCACTGGGGTGGTTTGCAGGTGAGTGTTAAGCAGTCAGGATGAGAGTCAGCACCTCCAAGTCTGAGGCCATGGTTCTCTGCTGGAAATGGTGGATGGCTCGCTCTGGGTTGGGAGAGTTACTGCTCCAAACAAAGGAGTTCAAGTATCTTGTTCACGAGTGAGGGCAGAATGATGTGTCATGATGTGGGTGCTGAGCCAGATTTTTTGCGGGGGAAAAGGAGCTAAGCTGGAAGGCAAAGCTTTTGATTTAATGCTCCATCTAGGTCCCAACGCTCACAAATAGTCGTGAGCTTTGGGTGGTGACTGAAAGCTCATCACTGGCATGGACCAAGGCTTTAAATATAAGTCTTTACACATTTTTTATTCATTTTTTAACCCCCCTTCTTTGAAACTGTGCCTCGGTCTGGCCCCCTCATTCAGTCTCTAAACCCGCCCCTGGATCTAGGCGAGACAATTTCCAGTGGCAGCAATATGCAGGATAGTGTTCTGAGAGCTGCGGTGATTGATCACCCAGCTGGGTTCTCTTGATGGGTTGGCCATAAATCAATGAGGCATAAAAAGTATTAAACCCTGCCACGATGTGGATATTCCCGTAGAACAAAACAGAAAACAGGAAATGCTTTGATCACTGACTTGAAGACAGTCACCCTATCAAAATAAATTAAATGTTGGAAGTAAAAAAAGGACACAATAATCCATGGAAACGCCTGATTGGATGGAGGGTAGTGACGCATGTCTCCTGCTGTTCCCAGAACATTTTAACACTGTTACTGGCCTCAAGGACATCCATGGAAATGCTCCCATTGAGAGAAATTCAAAAATTCTCTGCTACTGCAGTCAGCAATCTGCAGGCTATTTTTGTGGCATAATAGCAGGTAAGACAATGATTTGAAGCTTGTTTCCATGGAAAACACTCAGCTGCATCTTCCAGCCTGAACTTTAGACGAAGCAGTGAGGCAAAAGCAGTCTGACGCTGCCGTGATAATTACAACTGTGTGTGAGCAGAATGGAAACAGAGAAAGCCAAAAAAAATTAAAAATGCTTTTTGTCTGAATTTTGATTTTTTTCTGGAATATATTCATAGACAGTATCCTCATTGTGTTCACAGCACAGAATAATTGATTCAAGGGTTCAGGCATTAACTCAAGGACACGGTGACATTGATGGTTGACATCATAATTGAAATGTCTGTCAGTGTCAAAGGTCAAACCAGCAACCTTCTGGCTATTAAACGGCCTCACCACGCTGAGAACAGAACACTGGAGATGGTTATTTCCTATATTCAAATGAAAACTTCAAATAAAAACTTGCCTGGGATACATCAGGTAGAGGAGCATCCTTTGAATTATATGTATTTTTGTATTGCATAGACTAATTACCTGGATAACATGTTTGTTTTTGTTTTTTCATTCAATGTACTTTTGGCAGTTCATTTTTTATTTACATTTGTGGACTTATTTTGCCACGACAAGTATTTAGATTAGGTTTGGGATAATTTCTTTTTTTTAGCAAAATGTATGTAGGCTACAGCAAATTTCTAGAAAGCTTTATACCTCAAGATTAAATGATTAAAAGGTGTCATTTTTGGTTTCACCTGAGCCTTCACTCTTTCTATGTCTTTAGAGAGTAATCATGCTCTTTACGCAAAGATCATTTGGAAGCAAAGAAAGGCCCTAAAGATTTGAATCTTATGAGCAAATCAATACTCAGTTGTGCAGTGTTACTACCGACTTGAAAGTAAGGAACAAAACAACACCAACAAATAAAACAGAGTAGCATTCGTTTACAAAAAGACAAATAAATAAAATCAAAAGACGAACAAACAAAAAGAGCCACTTACATGTATCGATCCAGCCCACACCTTCACACAGGTGATCAGTTATCTGTCATTAGAAAGTCAGTGAGCTGCACCTGGAACACATAGAGCGCACGCACGCTTGCACACACACAAGCATGCATGCACATGCAGACACACACACACACACACACACACGCATGCATGCACGCTCGCACACACACACACACACACACACACACACACCGTAAATAACGATGAAAATAGATTTTTTGTTGCCAAAAAGTTTGTTTTGTTGTTTTTTTGGTTTATTGACAAAAGTCAGTCTCTTGTCGGTGTTTATGCTCCATCGGCCGCCACTCGATAAGGTTCTCCACAGGACACATCTCCCTCTCTCTGTCTGTCTCTCTTCTGCCATCACGCAACAAACAGACCACTGGATTGCCATGGCGACTCGTCTTGGATAGAGCTTGACAGGAAAGCATCAATTGGTTGAGTGCAAAGCCCACCTACCCACCTCATCTCAAGAGGACTCTGTGGGGAACTAGACCTCGTCCTAACCCCCGTCCCCTCGTCATTCTCCTCCCACATATCTGTGTCCCACTGAGTGTCCCTCTTGTAGAGGATTAATCAATAAGCTATGCATATGAGAAAAAGGCAGGGCTCTGTCGACAGAAGATAAAAGAGAAGTTGAGTTTCATGGGACAATTTAAAACTCAAGAATTTTTTACATTTGTTTCATTTTCTCACCTTTTTAATCACTTAAATCAGCAATATAGTGTAAAGAATTCCCCGTCCACATATCAAGATGTATCTAACGGCCTCACAGACCACCACCATCTACAACACAGCCTCCATTAAAATGTAAATTATTGCAACCTCCTCCACCGTCGCTTTGCTTGGTGTTTTGTCTCTAAATTGGATGTGTGATAGTAAATACTGACTGATGCTCTGGGCTCCTGTGGCCCAAAATTTTAACATAGAAATCCAACACAAAAAGGAGCATGACAATATTGTAGCTGTCCTCTCAGGTGTGCCTAAGGACTGTGCACATATTCTGAACAGTTATGGATAGAGATGAAACGGACCACTGCCACTGCAGATCGTGGGGGCAGTGAATAGTTGCGCGGTTCAAGCGAGATATGACTATAGGAGATGATGAAGACATTTTAAAAATGGCAGAATAGAAAAGAATTCTAACGTACAGAAAAGAATTATCTGTCAACGTCACAGTGTGTTTCATGGCCTCACAGACCACTGCCGTTTACAACACTGTGTCCATTAAAAGATTCATTATTAGTCCCTCTTCCACCAGCCCGTTCTCATTCCAAAATCGTCAAATACTGTTGCTTTTGCAGTACTTTTGGCATAAGATTCAAACGCCAAAAGCCAGCTTTTACATCTGCATGATATGCAGCTGGATTATATCGACTGAGAAAGCAGCTGGACAGAACCATTCACAGTGTTATTACACGGCACCTGCCGTGGGAGCATGATACACTGCTGGACAGCATCAGGGTGAAACGCTGCCGGTAATGACGTACTATAATGAGTACAAAGGTGCCTATAGGTCGGGTGGTTGGGAAGGGTAGTGGATGGGTCCAACAAACCCTGGAATTTCATGCAGGAGCGTGGTGTTTGCTTCCTGTTGTTGGTGGCCATATGCTTTTTTGCCTACACGTAACCATGTGCAGCATAATCCCACCATGTGCTTGTGTTGACATCATGGTAGCGGTATCCTGGAACATCAATAGCAGAATCAAAATGATACATAGTGCTTAATATGTAGACGCAGAAATTCACTGTAAAGCGTCAATATGTAACAACTTATGATGAAACCATGTTGCCACCGCCGCCTACTTTGTTTTTGTCTAAATCTTACACTCACACACTGCTGGCCACAGCTACCATACAAGGTACAACATGCTACTCAGCTTGAACACAGAGCAATTCAGGGTTCAGTATCTCTCCAAAAGGATAACTCAACATGTGGACCAGAGGAGACAGGAATCAAACCGTTGATAGTATGATTAGTGGAAGACCCGCTCTACCTCCTGAGCCATAGAGAGTGTTAACCAGTACGCAGATACACAATTTAAAACAATGCAGGATTTAAAATATCAAAAAACAGCTCTGCAAATGTTGTATGCTAACAGAAATGCATTTGATGTTTGGTGAGCGACTCTGAATGTAAACTTTCTGTCTTCATAAGAAAACCCCACTGGGCACCTTTTAGTTACAAAATGCTCCCGCTACTCTGTGTGGAGTTTTTTTTTCTTGAAGAAAAGGGCATGTCTTCAAGTAACATGAATTACCATAGTGACATTAGTCTCTGCAGTTTCCAAACACTTGGTTGCTGAGATGGTAAAATTCTTTCACACTAGTTTTCACATTGTGACACAAACAATTGGCCTAAAATATAGCAGTTACATGCTGCTGTGAGTTTAGATAAATATCATTTTTTTTCTAGTTAGCTGCCTTTATTTGTTGTCATTGGAATAGGTGTTTTTTAAATATTAAATGTCCTATGTGAAGCATTTTAACATTAACAACTCATTACCACCATTATTTTTGACAAACTAACAAAATTACCACAAACAAAGAGATCACTGCCAAGACGATTGGCAGCTTCAGCCGGCCTAGCCACTACATTTCGTGTTCTACAGGGTTAAGATTTCTCAGGAGGTCCGCTGGATCGCTTTATGGCACAAAAAAAAAAAAAAAAGAAAATAGAGGAGGAAGAGGAAGAAGGCTGCTGATCCTCGAGCATAGAAGGACGTAATGTTTTCTCACAATGGCAGATGGTGAGATGAGCAAAAATTCTCAGTTACGAGTTCTCGCCCTCTTTCTTGCTCTTAAAAACAAATGCATGTGGAGGAATGCCAGTCAGTTTGAGGGACACAACATAGCTTGTGGGAAATGTGTTGTTAATTTTATGAGGCAATAGCACCAAGCAACAAAATACCACCACTACGTAAGATGAATTGTCTCATTTGGTCACTTTTTTTTAATAATTGCCTAAACTGTTCAATAACTTTTCTTAAGCTAAACAGCACAATATATCTGTTCTTCTTGCAAATACACACATGCTAATGTCATTATTTCAGGACTCTTCAACTCCAAGTTATTAACTGTAATCTGAAAATAATATATTGAGGTTGATATGTAACACATAGAGACTTTCATGATGTTTAAAGGGTCTTTAAGAGGCACGCTCTGAAGTCTGTGTCGGCATGACAGTGTAGGGCCTGGACCTCCATTTTGTTCCTGACAAGTCCGCTCAAAAGCTTTTGATTGCCTTTAATGTGCGGCTGGCAGTGTGGATTGACTTCTCAGAGCATGCTGATATAATTGCAGGTTGTCAAAGAAAAAAAGAAAAGCAGCTCAACGAAATGTTCTGTAATGGATGACACATGTCGTCACGAGGTCCTTTCACTGGTGTGGGAGAGGAGAACGGCAAATCATGCCTCAGAAGACTCAGTAGGGGAGATTTTAGTGTGTATGAGTGTGTGTTTATTGTATTTATTGATAGTTACCGTGTTCAGGCATTTCCACTGTTGCAATCTAAGCAGCAGTAGTAATAAAGGCAGATGAAGGAGAACAAATGCCATTTTTAGGCCTAAATATGCACAGCACTACTACACAGGACAAAGCTATCTCTTCTTTTTAAAAATACTGTATACTGAGATGTTACAAAAGGCAGGTTTCCATCAACCCTCACATTGGGAAAACAGAAATTGGGAATATAATATATGCCTAATGGAAACATGTCAATTAAAAAAAAACCCATTTATTGCAAAATTTTTTTTACTCTTGCATGAGGTGGTATTTCATTTAACATCCAAATGGGTTCACAGATGTCTCAATATTTAGTAATAAAAGATTGGTCCTGAACCAAAAGACTGTTGATTAACTGTTGTTGTCAACTGGCAAAAATGAATGCATGCATGTACATAGTTATCCTTGCTGGTACAAGGAGCAAAAAAAAAAAAAAGAGCTTATATCAAAATTATATTTATAAAATCTAACTTTTTGTTTGTTTATTTGCTTGTGTTGTGTCTGATTGCATGTGTTTTCTGAATTTACAATACACTGATCTGTCAGGGCGATCACATATTTAAGTTCATGAAAGACAGTCATGCCTCTGTAAGTTTTCATTTTGAAAACTTTCGTGATGAGCTTTTGAATTTCACCACATTGTTTTTTGTGAGACATCTGTTGTATGCAAACTCTTTGTTTTCTCAAGTTGATTAAAAACATGGATCATGCCAAAATATGTGAGGATCAACATGAGGGATTAATTGGCTCAAGGTTCTGCTTCCCTTCACTGCTAGCATTGTAAACAAAGAGATGAATGAGGTTATGGTTGATCGTTTCTCTGATATTCCACAAAATACTGATGTTGGAACACACACACACACACACACACACACACACACACACCTGTTTTATGTTAAAAAGTCACAAAAGGTTGAAAAAAGGTTTTGGTTGAAAACACTTGAGAGTGCTGAAGAGGGAGGAATCCTATTTTCAGCAACAAAAAGAGACAAACACAATAGCAGGACATTGATATGGAAATGCCTGTAACACCGAAAATCAGGAAAAAAAACAGGAAATGAAACCCTTTTAAGAACCTTAATTTCATATGCAGCGTGGATCTGTTTATTCCAAAACACTATGGCATTGGTGTCTTTGTTTTCACCACTATGACTCTTATTTCTTAGTCATCGCCTCACTAATGAAGTCAGGCAACAGCGTCACAAACTCCTCTAAATGGCGTTTACCAGATTGTATCTAAACTTAATGGTTTGTTTGAAACATTGTGCACGTCATGCACACATTAAAGTTGAGAGGGAGACAATTATGGGTAATTCTCACCATCCGTGAATAATTTGGCTAAATGCACATTTATTTAGATGACGTCGCTGTGAGTAAATCTGAAACTTTTCTTCTGCTGCAAAATCTGCGATAGTTTTTCCCCATCTTTTATCAGTTCTGCTTTATATTTTTGTCAAGGGTTTCTACACTACCGCTTGTCATTCTAAACATTTACTAACAACATCCTCAGACTACAGTCGAACAGGTCTATGCATGAACAAAGATCACTTTTCACTTGCTCTGCTGATTAATGGTTGCCATGTGAGACATAGTAATCACTGTCATTCTGCTTTAGACAACTAATTATAAGGCGAGTGAAAGCCAGCTGCGCAACCTCCGGGCTTTGTTCACCCAGCTGGAGCTTTCAATACGCTACAATGACCATTTGGCCTTTTTCTGATGACTGAAATCTCATGAATCACCCGAGGCTCCATCACAGAGTTGTTACTGAATGCTACTTGTTGGTGATCCAGCCCAGTCGCCAAAAGAAAATGTTGGCACTCTACATTTCTGCAAACCATGAATACATGTTTCATGCGAATCACATTAATGTTTCCAAAGTGACCTATATGAGCTGATAATATCATGAGGAGGTGAATGGGATGGTAGATGGTGATACCAAAGCAAAACTTGTTGTTTTTAGTGAGTCATCACAGTATTTTCAGTGGGGATAGTTATCATTCTTACAGAGCCATTGTTGCCTTTTCTGCCTGGATAGTGCCATGAAAAGCACCCCCCTCCCCTTTATTTCACAGAGCAATTGCTGCTTTTCTGCTTGGATACTGCCAAGAAAAGGGGGTGTTTTTTTTAACTGCGCCACATCTGCATTTTCTGCCTGGATAATGCTGCAAAAAGTGATCTTTTTCAGGCCATTGCTAAGTTTTCTGCAGGGATAGTGCCTTAAAAAAGTGGTTGTTATTTACAGAGCCATTGCTGCGCTGTCTGCTAGAATAGTGCCAAGAAAAGGACTTGTTTTTTTTTGTTTTTGTTTTTACCAGGCCAGCACTGCGTTTCCAATTGGAATTGTGCCACCAACACTGTATTTTAAGCCAAAACTTTTTCTAACCATAGCTAAGTGGTTTTTATGCCTAAACATAACCACGTTACTATCATTTCAGCATTTCTAGAGTTATGTAAATGAGCTGACTTTGTCATCTGGAGGTGAAGGGGGTCGTTTTACCACCATCACGGTGTTTCCTGCTGAGATAGTGCCATGAGAAGCGTTTTTTGTTTCCTTCTTCCTTTTAAATAGAGCCATTGGTACATTTTCGACCAGGATAATGATCTTTTTCTATTTCTAACCATCCGGTTTCTGTGCCTAAAGAGAACCACGCATTATTAAAGTATTGGTAGAATTTGAGATAATGATTTTAAGTAATGTATATTGTGTCGCATCCAAAATGTTTCTCGTCTTTGCTAAAAAGTAGAAATGTTTGAGAATAAAAGTACAAAGCCGTTTTAAATAGCACACTTCTGTCAGTCACGCACAGTATGGATGCAGCTCCCACTGCATTAAAAAAAAAGGAACAAAACGTCCCTGTTGTCATGGAGACCAAAAGAGTCTGAAGTGCTTTACATATACAGTATTTGTTGGTTATGTGCAGAGTTAAGACGGCAGTCTTTTCCTTTTAGATCTGACAGAAAAAGAGAGATGTATAAAGACTGTAAGCAAAAACAGACATTAAAACTGAGTTTTCTCTTTTTCTTACACTTGCACCAACCAGAGGACATTAAGTTTTAGCAGGATAAAATCCACATTACCAGAAAAAAGAAACAAAAATAACACAATGTTCACAAACATGACAAATAGTTTGCAGTTTTACAATAATCACTGACCATTAATATCTGCTGCTGGGGGATTTTAAAGGTACAATAGAAGCAATAGTTTTTCCAAATCTCACAGCCTATTATTAGTGCTCTTCCTGTAGATAACACAGGAGGGAATAAAAGTACTGAGGTGAAGTGAGCTACAGACTGTAGCAAAAGAAACGAGCCATAGATCAATTCTGTGGTCTTTTACCGCAGTTATAGGTCATCCTGCTGCAACCAACAGAAAAATTACCAAGCTGATTTATTCAAACAGAGGTTAGTACTAATAAGTGATGATGTCACTGTCAACAGTGAGCTTGGGGAAACAAGAAAATTATGTCACTTTTTAAAGATAACTTCCTATATATCTCATGCTCCCTCACTCATGAGCAAGACCCCTACTTGAACTTTGGGCAGTAACTCTCTTCAAACCTTGAGGTTGAGCCAAACCAGAATGTTTTTCTCTAAACCTAATCATTTGCTTCCATTGCCTGAACCTAACTATATGCTTGTGTTCCAAAAGGAAATAAACGTAAGAAGGAGGTGATTTACAAATATTACAAGTATGTTTTGAAAAAGAGTCTATACATTTCCTGTGAATTGTAAGTATATTTTGAAAAAGACACAATGCATCTAACAGCAGAAATTAACACATCGTCCCTAAACATCAACAACAGATATAGGAGGGTACCTAGTGCATCATATGTAGACAAGCATCGATTTTTGACAAATTGCGATGACAATGTATGTTTTGTGATGGCTCATAATTCCAACGGCCCAAATATCCGAAGAAACTCTCATTGGACCAAATGTTTTGTGGTTTCTTCCACACATCCCTTTGGACAAAAATAACATCATATAATCTGGTATCAGGGAAATCAGGCCGCTGTGAACCTTGTAAACACTTTAATCAAATTGTTATATTTATTTGTTTAATTCGGTGATTGAGGTCGTTGCTTTAATCAAGCTATTACTCAATCTTGTAATTGGGCTGAATGTTTAATGCATGAAAAATGAAGCAGATATTATGTTCTGGATCTGCTTGGTAAAAACTCTAAACATTTCTGTATCAACCACAAGTATGGATAATTTTTCAATTTATCTGTAGTCAGAAGGTAAAAAGTTGCTTGAAAAATCAGTCTTGTGTTTATTTTCCACATACAAAGAAGACAATAGTTACATAATTTCCCATTGTGGCGGATGTAAAAGGATCTAAGCTCTTCTTGTTTGATATCAGCCTGCGTGTGTAGAGATTGATAAGCGTATTTATTTCATAAAGAGATGTACCACAAAAAAGCCATCAAACTATTAAATGCCACACGTGAGCAGTTCCTTCCTACACACACAGATGTTTGGTTTAGATTGAAAAAAGAAAAGACATGCCGTGCATCTCGAAAGCTTAGTGATGCGAACAAGCATGATATGTTGGCAGGCTGAGATGGGCACTGAGTCTGGTGAGTTGAGAGACAGAAAATAAGTTGAAAATAATACAAAAGGATTTTGGTTTATTCTGCATGTGAAATTATGTATGAGGAATATAAAGTGAGGCATAATGTGCAATTTAATGTGCAAAAAATAAAATTAGAGTTACTTGGATTAGGAGCACACCTAAGGCCTAGTCCACACTCACTGAAAACAAACCTTATGAAAAATCCTTTCAGGGTGAATGTTCGCAGAAACTTTGTTTTCAGTGTTGACATTTAACGGACAAAACAGTTTTGTGTACTGTTTGTGAACTGTTTGTGCACTGTCATCTTTGCTATGAGACATCAAAAATTAGGTGACATTTTGTAAAATGGCAAAAATAGTGCTGGTTCTAACCTTGCTACTAGATTTTTTTTCTTTTACATGTTTTCACATACAATACATGCACAGTTTCTTAGAAACAGAGGTGTCAGAATGTGTTACGGTGGTCACTGCTCAAAATATCATCATACAACAATTTGTATATCTTTCAAAACTGCACAAACAACGGTTCATGTGAAATTTAACGAATTGGTCAAAAATTGCTTTTTCCCATTATGGACTTAATGACTTAAAGTCACACGGGTTAGGTTTAGGTAAGTAAAGTAATGTAGGTAAGGTTTTGGAAAAGAAACATGGTGGTGACAAATCCCTTAAAATAACTCACATCAGTCATTTTACACTAGAAAATACAAACTGCTCATTTTTATGCTACGAGTTAAGTGTCCACTCCCCCCATGGCTGGGTGCTACAGGACAATCACAAATAAACACAAAAAAATAACTTCTGCACACTATTTAATTCTATGCAAGCTTCAGCATGGCCCTTCCAGGCGCACCAGGCAAACAGACTGAGAGCACACTTCAGCGTTTATATTGACAGACATACAAGTAATTAGCCCCAATGCAAAACACCTGTGTATCCCTAATGCTGGATCACTCAAGAATATGAATAGTCTTAATGGCATGAATGGACAACAAAAAGATAAGGAGAAAGGATACAAATGTATGAGGCGAACACAGAGGAAATGCTTATTTAAAATGTATATTTAAAACGTACGTCCTCAGCTGACTTTCATGATGTATCACAGGCACAATTTCTACGTCAAACTGTGAAAACAGACTGTATGTCTTAAAATGGCTCACAGCTCACAAAACTCTTAATATCAACACCATCCTAATGATATCATAACATTTCTGAATTCTCAAAATTAAGCACACATTTTGTTACTTTTAATCATGACAAGATTTGAACCTCAGTTTATCAAAGTACTTTACCATTTACATTTGTACCTAGTTCTGCTGTTTCCTGTTTTTTATTCATTCCTCTCTTTTAACATGATCTCATCCCTTTTCATCATATTTTGACACTTGAATCAGGGACAGCCTTTTGAATTCTATCTTGACGCTGAGGTGTATTATGCTCAGTTTCTTAAGGTTCTTATTTTGGTTAGGCAAGGAGACCTCGAGGTCAAAGGTCTCGGGATGGTTAGGCCTGGGAGCCAAGTGTGCAGAATACTGGCGCCAGGCTAAAAGTAACATGGAATGAGGCTCCTTTCAAAAAAGGACATATTTGTGGGGTCTTGTGATTGATCACAGCAGGTGAGGAGTTGCTTTACTGACAAATGTATTGATGCCTGTACCTATATAAGAGACTTGCATGAGCTGTAAGATAGAGAGATTCACATTGATCTTGAATCCTCTCCCAGGCAGACCATGGTGCCTGGTGGATGCTGAACTTTGTTGTAATAAATTGATTCTTATGCAACCAAGTCGGTGTCAGAGGAGGTTTCTTCATCATCTACGCATCATTGCTACTTAAGAAACAACGACAACGCATAACACCTTTTCCTAACATACAGCTAGTGAGCAAACAATTTTATTTATGAACAGAGGAGTGTCAGGGTAAGTCTAAACGCCAATACAAAACAGATGCAGCATTTCAAAAGAGTTTACTCTGGCCTCTCATTTGTTCCCAGTTTACTTCACAGGTATTGTCACAGCATACATGTACTTCATTAAATCTTAAACTTCAGCATAATGAACCCATGCCGTGCTCACACTGTGATGCTTCTATTTCAGTAACAGGCAGGGCGCTTGGGAACACGTCAGGTCACAACATCTTATTGCACTGAATTCAGCTACGTTCATGTAAAATAAAATGTATGTGAATATATATGATATTCCTCAATTTGCAGTAAAAGTAGGTCTTTTTTTGCTAATGTTGATATAGCTACAGGATATATATTTGAGTTAGGTAGGTAACCTATTACACAAAACTTGCAAAAACAACATAGATACACAAGAGAGACTATAAAATAAGAATAAGACAAAAACACATAGCAGTGAAACTACAGTCTAGTCCTAGGGCTACTGCTGAGATCCAATACTACAGTAGATATACTTATGGTGATGCAAGTTCAGGTGGTTGACAGTGCAGGTATTGTGATTTAAAGTAATTAAATAAAACTGCAGGAGTAGCGCAAGGCTCGTAAGTACTATACTATGGATAATATAGAGTGCCAAGTGAATATAAATATATAGAGAGGGTGCAGAAACAGTCTGAAATAAGGAACCCTGGAAAATATAAAACATATATATTGGAACTCTATATTATCCATAGTATAGTACTTACGAGCCTTGCGCTACTCCTGCAGTTTTATTTAATTACTTTAAATCACAATACCTGCTAATATATATTGTAAGTACAAATGAAAATTGGAGGTAAATATCAAATATCAAATATAAAATACAAATTGTGCTAAGGTTAACATAACAAGACTAGCAGCATAAGACAGAGTGCAGGTGAGCATTTAGTTTAATTTGTTTCAATGTGCCGTACTCTTTCAAGGAAAAAAAAAGAAAAGAAAAAGGCAACGTCTCTTAAAGTATTCTACTATCAAATAAGGTTAAGAGGATTTCCTAAATGCGGTTTGTTTTCAATAATTAATTAGTTAATTTCTGTCCACCTCTGTTTTTTAACACAAGGACAAACATCAAAAGGATATTTCCCATTGCTGTTCTGGAACTTAACAGTATAAATATTTAGTGTTGTGGCCCAATCTTTTGTAGATGTGCCAATATTTAGGAGTAAACACTGTGAATGTGGGCTTTGTGCAGCACTGCAGCTTTTCTGTGTGTGTGGGTTTGGGGGGGTAAAGATATCACTTTGATGAGGACTTGTTAAACAAATGCTGGCATTGCTAACATCCGTCAGTTCGACAAAGAGATATAGAGGTTTATCCTTGAATATGAGATAATACAAATAATTAACATGGAGTTCTAGCATTTAGTTTGTAATAACTATTTAAAACTTGTATTCAACTGCAGTTAATTTTTATTCATATCCTATTTTTACCCCTCTACATGTAACTGTTGAATACTAATACTGAATAAATCTTTTTCACTGGAGATAATTTTGTTTTTCTTTTGATTTCATACTAAAAGTTTGTTTGTTTGTTTGTGCTCCAATTTTTTATAGGTTTAAGTCAAAGACTTACAGGTCCATGTGGAGTATTTAGGGGAATATTTTGGCAGAAATTAAAAAAAAAATCAGCTAAAATATGTATGTTTTATTAGTGTATAATCACCTGAAAAGAAGAATCGTGATGTTGGTTTGTTTTACCTTAGAATGAGATTATCATATCTACATATGGAGCGAGTCCTCTCCTGCAAAGGCCGACATGTTGTTTCTACAGTAGCCCAGAATGTACAAAACAAAACATTGTCTCTAGATAGAGTCATTCATGTCTGGTAGTAGTTCCCTCTGGTACAAAAGCATCAGAAAAAACCCCCCAAAAAACGTTTTTTTGTTTTGTTTTGTTTAAATCGTAAAACTGCTTTTTTTTTTTCTTTTTTTTTTTTTAGCAGTTTTAATCAACTGGTCAATTTGTTTTGGAAGAGAAGGAGAGTTTGTGGATACTTCAACTAAAAATCTTCTGAAAAAAAAGATAGATAGAAAGATAAATTCTTACCAAGAGAAGTATCAGCTGGTCACAGTCTGCAGTCCTCGCTGCCAGCTGCCACTAAATAACCCTACATTTTACACACTGGAAATTAAAGGCTTTTCATGCACTCCATAGATACATTTCCCTGCCTCCTATATTTTTCCCACGAAAATTGTGACACCTGTGGGCCTGTGTTGTGTGATCAAACTGCACACTTTAGAGTGGCCTTTCACTGTGACCATCCCAAGTCACACCTGTGCGGAAACGAAGCTGTTTAATCAGCACCTCAATATGCCACACCTGTCAGGTGGATGGATAATCTTAGAAAAGGAGAAGTGGTCACTAACACAGATATGTGTAACCAAACTTGAAAGACATGTATCTACCGTGTGCAAAAAAAAGTCTTGGATCTTTAATTTACACCTGTGGAAAAATGGGAGCAAAAACAAAAGTGTTGAGTTTAATTTTTTCTTGAGTGAGTGAACTAACTGTCATAGTATACAAGCTTTGCAGTTCGGGCTGCAGCTCTTTAACTTGACTGACGGTTTTCGGTTTTATCTTCAAAATAACACATCCTGTGGAAATCATTTCATCACCCTTCCAACTTACTTTAACCCGTTACAACCTGGCCATCAGTTTTTTTGTGCTGTATTCTGATATCTTTCAGAAGCATTTAAAACTATGGATGCTGAGAAAATTTGGGGAAAACATATTGAGGAACTTGGCAAAAACGTCTGGAGAACTGAAAAAAAAACCAAAAACCCTGCTACTGCTACTACTGCTACTACTACTGCTACTACTACTACTACTACTAAAAATAATAATAATAATAAAAGGTGAAAAATGCACTGATGAAAATGACTTGAAATAGCTGTTTACATTTAAAATCATCACACACACACACACACACACACACACACACACACACACACACACACACACACATATATATATATATATATATATATATATATATACATACAACTTTCTTCAAGTAAGTTTCCTGTCTGTTTTTTTTTTACTTTTTTTTTTGTGCTCATTTTCAGGTAATTTCTTGCTAATTGTGGGGGTGAAGTTGCTCGTAGCCATCTTCCCATGTTTTTGTAAGAAATCCGGCCACTTTGCTCACGCTTCAGAGGACTAAAACATCTCAAATAAGTAAACTGACGGACATTGTGGATGTCTCACATCAGAAAACTTTGAATGAAAAAGGAACGCAACAACATCACCTTTATTTAAGGTGTAAAAAGGGACAAAATGTTTCCAACAGCACTCACAGAAACCACTCCCTGAATGAGGTCACACATTTTGCAGTAAATTTTATTGGCTGCAATTACCTCAGCCCAGAAACGATAATAACTGCAGCAGGTCTGTGACGTGAAAGGCAAAATCAATGGCTGTGCAGCACACTGTGGCAATCACAGCACATGTACATTTCTACCTCAGCCGTTCAATCATAACTCCTCATCATCTGATTGCCATGGCAACTTGGTGCTCTGTGTTGTGTGCTGTGGTGTGTGTGTGTGTGTGTGTGTGTGTGTGTGTGTGTGTGTGTGTGTGTGAGGGACAGAAAAAGGCCAGAAATATCTAAGGTGACTGGCCTTCGTCTTTTCAGTGAGATGTTAGATGACATGCCGTACATGAAGAAACTTGCAAAGCTCTCACACCTGTAAGGTTGGTACTAGAAGAAGAATACAGAGATGCTGGGGATGAACAGAATAGGAGAAGAGAGACATAGGCTACAAAACTCATCGAAAACTGAGAGTTGTAAGATGAGCGGCAGATGGAGGACAGTCTGCGACTGACAGGTGGTTTCAGCTCCAGGGGACGTCCTTTTAGTCTTTTTGTGTCTCTTTGGGGTTGTTTTGCCCATTTTCATTTTGTGTTTCTTTGCAGTTTCTTTGCATCTCTGTTTGTCTCGTCTGTGTCTTTGTGGTCATTTTGAGTCTCTTTGGTTCATGTTAAATTGAGTGACATTTTTCAGCTGCCATGAAATTCAAGGCTGTATTTTGTGTTTTTTGCTGATTAGTAAATGTTGAAATGCTGACGCGCTAAATGATTAACACGGTAAACATCGCACCTGCTAAACATTACCATTTTGGGATTATCCTTGTCAAAAGTGGGGTCAATAATAAAATAGTTGACAAAGTTACCTGAAACCTGAAAGCTAATTTTATTCAGAGCTTGTTACTTTGAGAGCTGAGGTTCTGATCTGGAGCCACAGCGAGTCCTGTCCCAACCATCTGCTGTGCTCCGAGGGCCGGGCTGCTGTCAGCACATTGTGCCCCTTACTGCCCTCCTGTCCCTTACACACACACACACACACACACACACACACACACACACACACACACACACACACACTCTTCCTCTCCTTTCCTCTTGTTGTCACTCCAGCTGGTGGTTTTCAGTGAACGCTGTCAGATGCTGAGCTCCCTGGTGCGGAGGCGAGAAGTGAGGAGAAGAGGACCAATGGATGAATAAAAGATCACAGGCTAGTAACAGTATCTGCTTATTCTGTTTTCCAATGAGAAAAATATTCTGACGCAGATGCACATGGAATGAAGTGTTTTAAGAAAGAGACAGTCATAGGATATAAGCAGTGCAGTTTAAAGACAAAATACTTCAAAGGATTCTTCAAATGTCCTTTGGGGCATGGGAGCGCAAAAACTGTAATGACTTTTTTTGTTGAATTTTGGCCTCTTTGGTGCTTATTGGTCATTGGTGGCCTCTGTAATGGCTTTTTCCTTGGATTGGATTTTCTGTTGATTAAATTTGACTTTCAAAACGGAAAGAGCTCTTTCCTCCTTTGGTTCAAATCCCCCCACTGAAAAAAAGACCATAGGCCTTATGTGTCATACTGCTCTTCACGCTAATCACTCAGTTCTTCTTTGTATTCCTAACAAACTGCTATTGGTGGGTGCTTAAAACTTGCAGCAAAGATCTCTCCAACAACAAATGCAGTCTAAGGATACGTTCATCCATGAGCAGAATTACCACAGGCGAATATTCACCTTCTGTTCACTCCATTAAATGTGAACGAATGGGCAAATAAAACATTCAAGTTGCAAAACAAATTTGCATCTCATTATCGTGTGGAGTTAAACTTCAGTTTTGACTAGTGAGTCACAGTCAACCAATACAAAAGTGACAAGCTATGTGTGAAGGAAGTCTTGATTGTTGTTTTGTTTAACCAGTCATAATTGTATGATATTGGACATAAAAAATACAAACCGCCCCACAGGAGAGATGCTGCCTGGCAGGCGTTGAGTTTGGAGCATAAAGGTGGACGATAAAACAACTCCCCAAAAGTGAAGCCATAACGTCTTGATTGCCCCCTGGTGACTGGCTGCATTACAGGTCAGTAATGAGAAATGGGCAAAACTAAAAGATGTTTTTTGTTGTTTTAGGTGGTTCTAATCACTCTGGTGGTTATTCAAGTGTTCATTTTTCAGATAAGTTTGATCTTAATTAGTTATTTAATGCTATAAAAAGGTGATTTGATGACATGATTGACAGCTGTGTGAGCAAGTTAAGTGTGCAGTGGAGCTGCTTGTGACAGGACGGATGGGTGAATGGGCAAAAACTTGATACCACAGAAATCACGACTGCACAGACTCTGGCTCCAAATGACATCAACGCAAGATGGCAGTGGATGTATCTGAGATATTTTTGCTTCATTTTTATGGGAGGAACCGGAGACTCATTGTTCATCTTTACATTCAGTCTATGGTCATAAGACAGGCATGGAAAATAACAAAATGGTAATGTACCAAATATAACATATTTTGAAGTATTTAGTAGAAAGCTATAAAGATACTTTTCCATGTATGTCATATCAGGCACTGCCCACATTCAGCATTAATATTGCCACAGATTGTAATAATCACTAGCCAGCATTTGCTCATTTGGTGTGTGCCCTTATCATTGAGAAGTTTGAATTTTCATCTACTGATGAAGTCATTATTTTACCGCTGCACATCTTGTTTGGGCTATTGGAAAATCTTGAGCTTGGTGCTCTCGTTTCAGTAGCCACTATCAGTTATTTCTTTGTATACCTTCAAAGAAAACATATTTATATTTGCAAATATTCCCAACAATAAATGCTACAAGCCTAGAGTTTTGCATCAGCCATGTTTAAACAACACTAAGAGTCTATGCTAGCTGCTATGTGAGGCTTTACCTGGATAAAATGAATTCATTAATTATCTTGTGTTAGCATGCTAACATTTACCAATAAGCACAAAACATAAAGCTTAAAGGTGTAAATGTTTGGAAAGTGAGCACACGACTGGATAAATGAGACCTGGATTACATGTCACCGGTTTTGTGAATTTGTTGTTTGGGGAAGTTTTGCGGTTGTTAAATGTGGTCCCAAATCATTCAGTAATTTAACGTGTTTGCAGTTTTTCATGGAGGCATGCAAGAAAAAGTTTCTTTCACAAACTCAAGGTATTATGGTATGACTAGTTGATTTACAAATGGTCATTTTGTGGTTGAATTATTCCTTTATACTCCAAAACCTTTTGTTCACATGCATCCATCTTTTTTTTTTAAAAAAAAGTCATCTTCTCTTGTGATCACCCAATTTGGACTAAAGAAGTTGAATCTGGATGCCTCCTCTGTGTAAACACCACGTCCTCCCCACCTGTACTCCCCTCAGAATAAAAGCGAAAGTAATTGTGTGTTTTTCCTCGCCCTGAGGTCCACAACGTTTCATCCCTGTGGTTCAACGTGGAGTGCGCTGTTGTAATTAGCGGGGTTAATATCCCGGGCAGCATCTCTAAATTAAATCTCTAACTCCATGGCGATGCGGCTGAGTGATGCACCTGTTCACGGTAATTACAGATGCAGCCTGGGAGTGTGCTCGTAATGAGTTGGGAGAGTCAAGGTTGAATCACTTTAAAGGCACATCCCACCACTTTGCCAGTAACGTTTTGTGTCTGTCTACGTGGAAATTGAAGTCACCTACGGGGAAATGAAGCCTGGAACAGACTCACTGGGTGTTTGGAAAACTACAGAAAAGACAACAATTGTCCCTAAAGCAGCAGAATGACGTCCAGGGGCCAGTAAATGTCAGTTTATTGGTCCGCCTTATACTTTAAAGTACCTTAACAACTATTGGATGGACTGCCATGACATTTGTTGAAGACATTCATGGTGTCCAGAGGATGAAGCCCACTGACTTTGAAAATCTCTTGACATTTCATTTCACCCCAGAAGGTCAAACTTTGCACTTATTCAGCAAAACATTTACCAGACATATTATATGCACATATGGTTCCTATGACTTTTCCTCTAGTGCCACCATAAAGTTATTATCTCTGACTTTAAGTGAAATATCCTGACAAAATTTGGATGGATTGCCTTGAAATTTAAAAAAAAAACAATAAACTGCTAAATTGATGACATTCCTATCGGTCTCAGTTAGATGTTGTGTTTAGATACAGCAGCATCCTCCAAGGCTACAAATGAAGCCAATGCAAAAGTGCCAAAAACAGTTCATTCAACAGTTCATAGAATGGCCCCTTGAGGCCATTGAGAGTAAATCCCCATCGAGCCCCAAGTCAAAATATCCAACTTTACAGCAGAATAAACACTGTTTTAATAAAAAAAATCTGCATTTTTAAGGGCAAGTTGGCTTGAGTGACAGGCTATTTGCCAATTGTGTCTTCAGCTCATCATTCAGATCCACCCCTCGCTCCTCCACAGCTCCAACCTATTTTATTTTGTCAAAATATTGTCACTTATGGCTCCAAAACTGCCAAAATGTCAAACTCGAGGCTTCAGAATAGGAGTCTGCAAACATCACAGTAGCTTTGTCCATTATTTATGCAATATATGACAATAATGCAGTCCTACTTATTATATACTTATAATTAAAATGGCCTAAAATCTAGCGACAGCTGGCCGTACCAGCTGAACTAAATGTTCCTGAAAGAGTTCAAATTTAAAAAAGTCAAAATTGTTCGGTTTTGCTCTGAAAGAAGACCTTGTTCCTTCTTCTGGCAGCAGAGACGTGAAAGTTGGACTGAGCGGTTTAACAGATTATCAGTTGCAGTAAAGAGAATCTACACAGTGATTTTGTTGTAAGTCGTGATCTTCGGAAAATATGATTCACCTGGACAGGTTTTATTGTTGTCAGCTGATATCACTGATGACCTGTAGGGGTCTTAGTTTAAATTTAGATGTCAGTTGTTTTATTTGGACAGTCTCCCGGTATTTAGATGAATGCCATTACACCATGAAGCCTCTCTGTAGCCCTGAAGTCCTCTCCGACGTATTCCGCGCCCTCAGATCTCCACAGACATTTTTCTCCAGCCCTTTGAGCCTGGCTCTCTGTGTAAGTATGTGCTCAGGCAAGACGGCCTTCTGCACTAATTGAAGTCAATGACACAAGCTGCAGGGGCGCGTGAACAAACTGCGTCTCCATGGAAACACATGCTGGCAAGTGTGTCCGCCAACGAGCCTGCAGCGCTACATTGGAATTGCTGTGTACACCAATCTGAAGCCCATCACCGAGAAGAGGTGGAGGAGGGCGAAAATCAGCCAGAGACGGACTCTGATTGTCTCAAACAAGTCCTGCTGGGCCTCAGTGTATGTGACACAAGACATCAAGACATATAAGGGAGCCATGATCCACATAAAAAAAATGCATGTGCTGGAGATGATAGCCAGAAAAGTGACACTTGCAAATTTTGTAGTATGTTGGAGGCAAAATCTTGAAAAACTTCCTTAACCCTTTGAAACCTGGATTGACATCAGTTTATTTGAGCGTGGCAGTGGTGATTCCATTGCTTTTACGGGTCCATTTTGTGTCTAGGACTTGGCATCTAACAGTGAGGTTGCAGATTGCGTGTAGGAGAACCACGTTGGCCAGTGTGAACACTTGAAAACACTGAAATGCCAGTGGCCCTATTTAGAGTGTTTGGTTTGTCCGATCTCAGCCGAAGAGGACCTGCTTCATATTTACATATAAACAGCTAATTCTAAGGTGACAAAAACATGATTCTTATATCCAGATGATTATAAACGAATAAAAACATGCTTGTGAATATTATACACAATTTCTGCCAAATAAATGCCCTGAGATCACTGGACTTTTAAACTCATAATTTTAATGTTTGGCACGGACAGTTGCAATAATAAAGCTGCAGCAGATGATGAATTGGTACCTTACAGTGAAACAAAAAACTCTCTTTTTATCCAGACAAAAAAATAAACTGTTCATTGCTAAACCCGCTGCATGAATGCCTACATATTCACCCACATTCCACATTTTCACCTCAACAGCTACTTGAGAAAAACAAATTCAGCTCTAACAAGTTCAAACTTTTAAAAATACTGTTATCACTTTGTGCCACTTGAGGCCGCCAAGGGTAAAGTCATCTAGAATATTTCATATCATGCCAGTAATGAATTGTCATGAAATACTGCAAAGAAAGAGCTTCTACAACAAAAAAATGTAGGTAATATTGGTAAAACAGACTTTATAGCTGAGAAGTCTGTCAAAGCAGACAGAGTTTTCATATTTAGAAAAGTAGAACTTGCAATCCTAATCTCTAATAATTATCTTCTCTGCTCCCTGTGCAGTGACACCGATCCAGTCAAAGTCCCACACAAAGACACACAGATGCTGTGGCCTCTGCACTGCACTACATTCCCAAAAATGTGCCCTATACTTTATGTACAAATGTGTTCACTCACTGTATGTGTCAGATTTTGTTATGTATGAGCATTTTATGATTTTTTTTTTTTTTTATCGCCCTGAAGCTTCAGACAGCATCGCGTCTTATGTTACTTAAAAAATAACATCTCTGATCTTTTGAGATGTTGTGGGCGGAGGTTGCTCTAACAGTGTTGCCATGGAAACAGTGGCCATCAAGCTACCATTTCACTATCTACCTCTAGATAGAAGAAAGGCTGTAATGAACAACTATGCCCCCCCCTCCCCTTCCTCCTCCCATCTGCTCTTCTCCATCTATATGTGGGGTTTTGTAGGTGGATCATTGGGAAAAAAAAGGAATAAATATGGCTCAGCTGCACATACGTCACTCATATAAATACTGCAGAAAAGACACATATATTCTACATACATTATTTAGATTACTCTCTCTCTCGTCTCTTCATTCATCAGAACAACTCTGACAAGGCTGGCTGAAAAGCTGCAGGGTCGTAACTACAGAGACAAAAACTCCAGACACGATGGATCATAAAGAGCCAGGGGGGGAATAAAAACATCACTACTTCACTGATACATGAGGCAAAGAAATACACATTTAGATGTAGTAGAAGCTGGAAAATACCGCAGTAATGATGCTTAAGAAGACTGCAGGAGAAATGCAGAGAGATGAAGTCACTGTCGCTGACTCACATTGCATCTGAAGTGGAAAGTTACTAAATACATTTACGCAAGTACTCACAATTTTGAGTTATTGGTATTTTACTTAAGTTTTTGCATTTTATATTACTTTTGACTTCTACTTTACTACATTTGAGGAGAAAATATTGCACTTTTTACTCCATTATGCTTATCTGATTGAGAAATGAACCCAATACAGAGGCGCCAAAAACTGCAGTTTCTAGAATGGCCATTAGAGGCTGGCTTCAAAAACAGCGTATTCTCATTATGAACTCGTAATACTGACATATAATATTGAAACTGACAGTGCTTTTGGCGTAAGATCTCAATGCTAAAAGCCACCTTTTGAGTCTGCATGAAATGGCGCTGGACAGCATCAGGTGAGAACGCGGCCGGACCAAATCTGGTGGGCGGCCTTCAGTGTTCAAATGATTCACACATGGATGGCATCACTTGAGAGCCTGGTGGGCGTTACCTGTCATATCTGCATGAAATGTGGCAGGATGATGTCAGGTCGAACGATGCTGTTAAAGACGTACTATAAGGAACACAACGGTGCCTATAGGGTGAGCAGTAGGGGCGGTGGATGGGTCCAACAAACCTCGGACTTTCATGTGGAGTCCAGTGTTGGCATCCCATCTGAATGTGATGGGGGTTTTTTCTACACCTTACCATGTGCCTCCTTCCCCTAATCCTAACCATGATTGGCAGCATCATGTGCCCCATGTGCTTGTGTTGACATCACGGTAGCAGCATCCCTGAACATAAAGAGCAGACTCAGAAGGATACCTCAAGCATATTTTTAAAAATGTGGGAGTCCACTGCAAAGCGGCAATATGTGACAATTTGGGGTGAGAACATGTTGTAACAGAGGACATCCCTGTAGACCCCCATGTTAAAATGCCCAACTTTCCCACATAAATAAACATGTTTACGGCCTTGTACAAAAAAACACAGCTTTGGTCTCTCTGGTTAATTTCAACATTTATGTCAGCTATTAACATTTTATCAAGGCTTAAAGTTACACATAATTAGGGGCAGGCCACATTGAGAGACAGGCTGTGTTTTGATAGTGTCCTTGACTTCTCAGTGAAAGCCACCCCTTGCACCGCCACAGTGCCAGTCTCGCTCAAATATGCTCACTTCTGGCTCCACCCACTGGTTTGTGGACGACCATGATGAAATCATGATAGCTACATCCATTATTTATATCGTCTATGCTAAATACAATGTTTTAACCAATGCTTTCCAATCCTTGTGGCTTGGTCCATTAAAAAAACAGCATCCAGTTGAGACATTCCCCCTCTCAAGTTACCAGACAATTTCATTCAATTAAAGTCTGAGGTCCAGACAAGTAAAATAAAATTTTCCACCCTAAAATAATATTTTTTAACTGAACTTTGTTTTTATTTTTGTTTTCTAACAATTAATTATCGCATGACTGCTGCATGATTTTACCTGGGACCCTCTGGAGTAGATTAATCCCTAGGTTGGAAATCGCTAGATTAAAATAATTATATTTAATGCAGTAAGAAATTGCTCCACGTCAACTGGCCACAACAGTAAAACGCTGCTCACACATTAATGCATTAGTACTAATTCAATAATGTTACAGAGGCCTATACCACAGAGCTCAAGGACCTAGGATTAAAACCCTCACTGTGCATACAGATCCTCGACTTCCTGATAGGCAGACCCCTGGTGGTGAGCGTGGGCGGACACACCTGTTTCTCCCTAATCCTGAACACTGGAGAACTCCTGGGCTGCTTTGTGGGTCTCCTGCTGTTCTCCCTCTAGACACACAACCGTGTAGATAACAATGAAAAGGTCTACCTGAAATAAGTAGAGAACCTACCAGGCATGTCAAACTGGTCCACAGGGGGGCCGGTGTGGCTGCAGGTTTTTGTGCCAACCAACCAAGAGCACACAGTTTGACCAATCAACTGTCTGAAGACGGAGATCAGTTGATTAAATGAGTCAAGTCTGGTGTGCTGCTACTTGGTTGGAAACAAAACCTGCAGCCACACCGGCCCCCCTGTGGACCAGTTTGACATGCCTGAAACGCTGGTGTCAGGACAATAACCTACTCCTAAATGAAAGAGATGATAGTGGAATTTGGGAAGAAACAGTGAATGAACTATGCCACCTTTAGAGTCAACGGGTCCTTTGTGGAGAGGGTGGACAGCGTCAAGAGTACACATCACTGAGGGCTTGTCCTGGGTACTGAATACTCACTCAGTGGTGAGAAAAGCAAGACAGAGACTGTTTCACCTCATACGCCCAAGGAAAATTAAATCATCTCCTCAGATACGGAGGAATTTCTACTTCTGCAGCTTTGAGGACATCCTGACAGGGACATCACAGCCTAATACAGAAGCAGCAGTGAAAAAGAGTGGTTTGTTCAGCTGAACAAATAAAAGGTGCTGCTCTACCCTGCCTGAAGGATGTTCACACCTGTGAATAAGACCAGGAGAACCATTAAAGATCCCAACCTCCCACATAACTGCCTATTCTCCCTGCCAAGAACACAGGCAAGGTCCTGGATACACCAGGTAAGCACAGAGAGGTTTAGAAAAAGGTTTGAATCTTGGTTTTGTCCCAAAGTGACCCCAAAAAAAATAGTTATTGCATGTTAACCCTTTGAAACCTGGGTAAACTTGATTTGTTTCAAAAACATTGGAAGCGGGCACTAAGGGGAAATGACCCAGAAATTAGCAAGAAATTAGTCAAAAGTACAACAAAATTACCTGAAAATAAGCACACATAAAAGGAAAGAAAGAAAAAAAAGGGAAAAAAGGAAATAACCTGAATAATTGCTTAAAAGTTAAAATAATTCTGTTAAGACAATTTTAAATATATAACTTTAATTAGAAACATAGTTCTCTGGACATTTTTCCCTAGATTTTTTGAAAGTAATTACATTCCTTGAAATTTGCAAGACATGTCTTGCCAAGTTGCTCATTGCCCTTTTCCCCATGTATTTGAAAGAAATCAAACTAATCACTCAGGGTCCAAAGGTTTTAATACTTGTGAAAGGCGTCTGAAAGCAACACAAGAAAAGTGATACTAGTCCAGGTGTCAAAGGGTTAAGCAAAAGATCTGAATACTTTTTCCACTATTGTGATCGATTATCAAAGCTGATCTTTAGGTTAGTTGTATGAAAAATTATAAGAAAAAAGAGAGAAAGCTTATGTTTGTCTGAATGCACAACTTCATGATAAGGAAAAAGACATACTTTTTTGATCTTCAGGAGAGAAATTCAAGCATGAGGCAAAAGGACGACAGGAATCAGGAGAAAATGAGAGAAAGCAAAAAGTATAAAAATAAATAAAGGAAAGGGAGTCCAGTAGAGGAAACAAGATCTGCTGCTGTGTGGGAAAAGTCTCTGACAGCCTGCAGCTTGTTGTGATGGAGGGTCCCGGTGCAGCAGGAGCCGAAACAGTCCGGGCAGAAACTATGTTTGACAGGAGCAAACTGTCTAAGAGGGGCCAACACGACCTGCCATTAGCACTACAGGGGGCTGCAAAGCCTGAGGAGAGAATTGGTTGAGAGGAAACACATGCACGCACACGCATGCACGCACACACGTGCACACACACACGCACACACACACACACACACACACACACACACAGAGTGAGCAGACAGATGGAGGTACACTCACGCACACACCAGCATGTCTGTGCAGGCACACACACATCCATGCTTACACTGCAGGGACACAGTGGTAAGTTCATATCAGTGCTGCTGTGCCCTCTGCACACAGAGAGGCTGCCAACTCACTCTGACCCATCTTTATTCAGTTATGATAATGCAGTGTCACGCAGGTACAGATTATGTTGAGCTGTCTGAGGGGAAATCTTAAATAGGATGAGAGCTCTCCAACTGTGGAGAACAAGACTTACTCTGCTGTGATTTTTACATGCTTAAGCCTACAATACCTGAAGTTATATGCAGTAGTAGAAGAAGTGTTGAGATCCTTTATATGAGTAGAAGAATACAGCAAAACGACAAGTCTCCATTACAAAAAAATCGTAAGAAGATTGCGCGTCTAAATATTATGTTTAAAGTATCCTCCTGCACCTGCTCTTTACGCTTCAGGATGCTGCTTCCATGATGTCAACACATGCAAATGGTGGGATGATGCTGCACGTGGTTATGTTTAGGCAACAACAGCACATAGCAACCAATGCCGGGACGTCAACAAACGCACATGTTGGCATGCATGGTTAGGCTCCACTGAAGTCCGGGTTTGTTCGACCCACCCATCTCCCCTCCTAGCGCCCTTGCACTTTTTAGATTTCATTGTTACTTGCAACGTTCTCAAGTGACGCGGCCCTTGTGCAAATCGGGTGGACCCTGTAGCTGCCATGCAGCATGCAAAATTTGAAGAAATTCCCTCAAGGTGATCTTGAGGCATCGTGTTCACAAGAATGGTACAGATGTACGGTCACAACCTGAAAATATAATGTCTTTGGCTACTGTGATTGCTGCTTCAGAGGCAAACAAAACAATCTCAAGGGTGAATTAAGTTCAAGCTCAAATCTAACACAGAATCATTATACCTGTACTCGATTATAAACTAGGTCACAGGAAAGAAGACATGGATACAAATAGACTCTCTTGACAGATTTTTAGAGCGAACACAAAACAGTCAGTGCATTGCTCTGGATTGTCTTTTTAATAATTTCATTATAATAATCTAAAAAAAGATTTATTATGGTTCTCTGAAATGTAGACTATTTCAAAAAGGCTTTATAATCACTGATTCACTTCATTTTTCCTAAAAGGCCAGGTGGAGGTGCTGCACTGAATTATAAAGACATCTTGTTGGAACAAATTAAGTAAAAGAACACACAGTAAAACAATTAAAAAATATGTTGAACCATTTATAAAAATAGTGAAATGTCTTAAATTTAGGCACTGACTATGCTCATGTTACCTTTGCTATAATATAAAATGTAGAGGAGTTTTATATTTGTTAGTTTTGGTTAATGGAGGTCTAAAACGGGAACCTAGTTTTCTTGATAACCCGTCTTTTAGCGTCTGCAATTATATCATTATGTCTCCTCCAACTCCTGACAGACATTTTTATCCACTAGAGGGGTTAAACTGTGAAGAGCACATCGCTTCACACGAGAGCACTTTAGAAAAATGATTTATGACACATTTCAGGTAACACAGACAGATGCAACGTGGCTGACACTCTTTGATTCTCTGTGGAAAAATGTTGTGAAATGTCTAACATCCTTTGTTTGAACAGCGGGAGACTCTGACAAGCTGCAAGGCGCCGATGATAGAAGTGTTTCTCTTGTTTTTATTAGAAAAAGGAAGTTGAACGCTGACAAGTTGTATTGAAAAAAGGTTTCAAGGAACCGCAAATACTCGTGTAACTGTCAGATACACAATACCCAGAAGTGAGGAAGGGAGAGGCTGAGGCGTGTTCTTCATCAGATTATTTTATGGTGTGTGAGTGGGTGCACATCTGAAGACAATCGTGTTAGTGGGAAATTATATTGCTCAAGATGGAGAGTGCTGTACAGAAATGTGCATTTTATACATGCATGTGCAAGAATACATATACCCCTGTATACGTATGTGTGTGTGAGCATCCCCATCTGTGATTTGATTACATGTATGTGTGTGTTTTCTGTGCTGCATTAGCATTCAGCACACATACACACACACACAAATTCACACATGTGCACCGGCACAGTGCAAATGACAGTCAGTGAAGGCAGCAGGGAGGAGAGAAAAGCAGGAGAGGAGTCGTAGAGCAGGAGGTGGAGGTGGGAGAGGTGGATGTGACATGATTTACAATGAGATCATTAACCTTGAGAGGCACAATGGCCTTTGCGACATAAACACTATCTCTCCGACGGACACCTTGCAGGAATAATAGCTTGTGCTCAAACACAATATACACTCGTGACTGTTCAGAAAAACACACGCCGGTTTAGAGGTGCTAACATAAAAGCAAATGTGCGCACACACACACTCGCAATGTGACACTTAAAAAAAAAGACATTAGATCTGTCCCTACATTACACAATAAATCGTTGCAGGTTGTGAGTGTACAGAGCGCTCGAATAAAAAGTGATAAAAATGTGAAAAAAGTGAAAAGTCAGTACGCATACTAAACCTGATTTTTGGTTTAGCTGCTGATGGGACACTTTGTCCCACAATGAAATGCTCACAGCTGCAAAAAAAAAAATCCCACTCATATTGACGACTTCAGTGTTGATGTGGACACTATTCTCAAGTCAGAAACTTGCACTTGCAATAAGACCGATAACACAAGACCATCAGACCCAACTGTGTTTTCAGCCAGACGCTAACATCAGCTGTAACATGCTAACAATGATTGCGCTAGCACGTTAATGTTAAACAGGCAAACATTTGCTAATTAGCACCAAATGAAAAGTACAGCTGAGGCTGATGGAGATGTCATCAGTTCTGCAGGTATCTGATCATAAACAGATTATATTTTGCCCTGATGATGTTGCTAGAAGAAAAGTCAGAGGGTGACTAAAGTACAGGGGTCGACAGATCGTCAGCTTGGCTGATAATTGGGGCAAATATTTGTCATTTTGCCGATTATCTCTATCAGTATTTTATTTTAATGATCACAGATGAAACTAATTAATTTAAAAGTGCAAAGGAAGTGTCCGCATGGGAGGAAGTTTTACTTTGTAAAACCTCAGGGAGCTATTTTTATTCATTCATTTTTTTATTTAAATTGTCACTTGACTTAATAAAAAAAGTTGCTGGGAACTTTATCATGTATATGATGTTGGGCATTTCAGTTTTGTTTGAACAGTTGCTAAAGACATTTAAACAGTTTTCAAGTTTTGTGTTGGAGTTTGCTCTATTACAAATTCTGAATATTGACAAAGTTTTTCATTTTTACTGTAAAGACATATTGGTTCCAAATATCAGTTATTGGTCTCATTAACTACTCATAATCGGTACTGGCCCTGAAAAACCAACATCAACCAACCTCTACCAAAGTAAATACAACTGATCCTGAGGCGGAGTGTGTTTACAAAATATTATGGCAATCCTGTCACTAGTTTTACAAGGTTCTTCTCTGTGCATCAGCATGCTGATAATTAGGAAAAAGGCATCACACACGCCAGATTAAATTACCCAGCACTCACCCAGAGTTATCACACAATCCTTATTTATTTGTCCATGATCTTAAATCCATTCTATTATAATTCTTTAGTGTGGAAATGATATTTCAATAAAACATTTGTCAACAATCATTTACAGGTTACATCAGAGTGAAAGCTTCCCTCTGAAAAATCCAGCAGTAAACGTCTACAGTCACACACACACACACACACACACACACACACACACACACACACACACTAGATACAAATGAAAAGAAAAAAAGAAAACATTCATCAGCTGGCACAAAGGCTCATGGGATACAGACGGACAAAAAGCCCTTTCAAAAGTGCATTATACAGCAGTCATGTCGCAGTGCCTTCAAATAGAAACTCCCATTCAAGAACAATAAAATAGACTGATATGTTTCTCCAATGTATTTGGCAATATACCATTCTTCTTACTCAGATATGTATAAAAAAGTCATTTTTCCTAATCATCTTCCTAATTTGATGTTCAAAATATAAGTTAAAAATGGTTTTAAAATAGTGGGAGACATTTTGGAATTTGTGAATTCTCTGTTGAATAGCGAAGCAATGTTTCAGTAAATTCAAGTCAGTTTAATCATAAGACCAGAGTGAAGACACAAATGAGAAATAAAGGTAAATTCCAACATTAAAGCCTCTAAATAAAAGATCCATATGAGACAAGTATAAAAGTGATTTTTGGACTTTCGTTTTCTGAAGGCTGTTTGCTGAGATTCACACTCCTCTTTGACACACTGCAGAACGTATTTACGTAGATCATCACACAGCAACAGTAAACAACTGTACGGAAGAACAAACATCTCCGTCTATCTAGAAAAGCACTCTATAAATAAAATGTCTTATATAATTATTTTTGTTTTTCCAAAACTAATGTTTCCTTATCTAAACACTTTGCGAGAATATGTAACCGCAGCTTCTATCTTCGCTAACTTTAATGCTAAACCCTCACTGTTTGTCAGTATGAGTGACGATTCAAGTTAAAACTAAATATTTAAAGCACTGAAACTTACATTTTGATATGTGCTCCTTCTTTTTACCCCCCAGAGGGTTAAGTCGGGGAAACGTGCACATTCTTAGTGTTTGTATGCATAGAAACCTTTAACTGCAATTATCAGAAAGACTGAATGAAAACCTGTTTCCTGGAGACAACTGAAACCAAATAATGTGGTATTATGGCAGCTTTTGCAGAAGTCCTGCTTCTTTCTGCGTTGCACAAATGCAACAAAACAAATCCATTTCTTGTAATTTCAGACAGATGAAAAGGCAACAATTTTAATGAAGGAAATAAGTCGGAACTTAAAAAAAACCCAGTAAATGCTTTGGACACAAATAGTATAACAAGTAAGATTCTCCACCAACAATTCTGTAACAGCATGATGGTTTGCTAATGGTACGTTAAAGCAAGTAAAACAAATTCAGTTTCCATTATTTTATCTTTAAGCTGTTTTGGCATTAAAACAAAAAATCCTATACAAAATAACAGCAGAACGCTTTTTGTCTGTGTCTCTTTCCTGTAATATTTACGTTATTGATCATGTAATTTTGTCAACAGTCAGACATTTTGCAAAACCATTTATACTGTGGTAGCTCTCCCCTTAATCTCTCCAGGTGTATTAAGCCATTAATCAATCTACGAACAGGACATGATTTATGGCAAAAGTGTATTTTTTAGAGTTTTTTTTACATCAATATGATGAAGTATCTTTATTTGTAACTTCAAAAACAAACATTTCTGTCTAGTTCTTTTATCCAAAAACAGTTGCTAGGTTCATTTTCTGGGAAATGAATGTAGCCATGATAAATATTGATAACACAACATTAAATTACACATGCCACAGTCGGGCTGTTGCTGTAATGGAATTTCTTCTATCGTGATTGGGGGAAGTGATAAGCGGTATTTCTGTCATTTTTGTTGTGTTTTCAATTTACTTCAGTTTTCCTGATATTAGTGCTTTGTAAATATGCTCTATTGTTTATTGTTATATTGTTGCTTTTTAAATGAAAAAAAGAGAAATTTTTAAAACAAATTTTGTTACGAGATGCAATAAGAGGCATGATGTTTTTTCAGCTAAGACGCTTTGTTTGCATCCACTTGCCATTATACGGATTATCTGGGGAAGTTATCCCGTCACTCTGGATGAAAGGAAGGCTGAAGCACTTTGGGAGAGATGACGGACCTGCTGGTCTGTGCGGGTTCAGTAATTTCTCCTCTATTGTTCTTGTTGTTTAGCAATGTGACGGTTGGTCTTTGTGGTATTTGTCCCGACTTTCCTCCCTTGTGATTGGACGGCTGGGTAATACGTAACAGTGACGAGTGTCTGCAGCGTTTTACCCAAATTTGAATACTTTTAAACTCTCTGCAGCAAGAAAACGGCAAATTTGCAGCACTCAGTGCAGAAAGGCCGTGCAGCGCTTCAACATACTGCTGTCGTTTGTAGCAGAATGTAAATATGTGGCGATCCCACGAAAAAAGAAAGAACGTGAGTACAGCAGTTGTTGTTGCTTGCCATCCCCTGCAGTTATTTTACCAACAGCCTGTTATTGCAATATCGTGGTTATCGCAACAGCCCTGTACCAAAGTAGAGGATTTTAAATATATCTAGCACTCTTTTGTTATTGTGCAGAAATCGCATTAATCCCATTTTAGGGGAAAGTAGTCTAATTTTATGAGATGAGGCAAATAACTGTAATAACCCATGATTCACCAAACAATTTCATCTCATACTAAACAAAAGAAATGCAGCTTTACTTAACAAGAATGTAGTAAAAAAAATCCTCCAGGAGCTTGTGGTGAGAAACTTGTGTATGCACACACACACACACACACACACAAGTTCTTGACATTCAAATACACCACAATCCTCCAGTCATCTAGGAGTGAAGTTTGATACCCTTAATGCTACATTTAAACTACTACGCCAGCTTTTTAAAGGTAGTGCATGCTCATATTCAGTAGTGTAACATTGTTTAACTTCATTGCTTTCTCATGATCAGAATTCATCTGATGTGCAACACCTCCTGATCAAGTCGCACACTGATAGACATTTTTAAAGTAACACAACCTGTCATTGAGGTTGGTAAACGTCAGTAGACTCAGACCCACTTCCCGTGAAATTTCGTAAACGAGCTACAACACCCAGAACGTGTTTCAAAAGTCAGTTTCACACCTGCTTTCTTCCTGTTCCGTTCAGAGGAGGTCAGTTCCATCGTAGATCACAGGCTTGTCTAGACTCAGATGATACAGCACTTTCTTTGAGATGAACCTGATTAACAAGAAAGAGGTTTGCTTTCTGTTTCCCATCTAGTTTGGAGATCTTTGCAAAAATAATTGTTTGTGCTTGACAGAATTTATAGAAACAGACACGCACGCACACACTGACCTGGAGAAAGAGTTGTCAAAGATGAGTGTGTATTCTCCGGCGTTTCTGACTTTCAGTTCCCCCTGGATTGTCTCTTTGTGGGAGTTACAGCGAGTCAGTGGGATCAAGACCTGCGGAGAGCAAAGGAGAAAAATCCTGTTGGACATTTACAACTACAGTAGAGAAATATATTTCGGCATAAATTAAGTACAGATCTGAAAGGGGGAGAAAATGACAGCACTAAATCAAAACTGTGTCCAGTTTAGAATCTGCTTATCAGATCTTCTTTCTGTAGTTTTCTTGGTAGGGACTTCACTGTTTTAACTCAGAATCACATCTAAACCAAAAAGATTCTGCTGTGCTGAAGGGGTGTTGAACTTTCAACACATATTTAGTCACTCTTCTGTGACATTCATTAACCCTGTCCTGATGCATTTTTCCTTATGCTGTGTGGAAAGAAATTGCTCCTCACTAGGAGGCGGAGCTATGGCTGCAAATGTAAAACCAAAACAGTGGAAATAATATGTATTATAATGTCATCAGCAAACTTCAGTTGCTGATTCTTCTGCATGCACAATACACTACTGCCCTTCACAGTATGCGCTGTAACACTGGCGATGAGCTGAGGCGGACCTTCTCAGGTTAAACAATTTGCCACAAGCTCTCATTTTTACATGATGGATGGCAGAGAAATAACAAGAAACCTAAAAACTTTAACTATCCTTTAAGTACTGCATTTTACAGGTTGATGTCCAATCAGTGTCAATGTAATGGTATATGTAATCTATTCAAGCAGTAATTTCCTCAGTGCATGTCATATTGACAAAGAAAGCTGAAATCGCATCTGTAAAAGCTGTAGTTCTTCCCTCTTCCAGGACTGTCATTTGATGTGACAGTGATGTTGATGGAGGCAGAGAAGAACTACAGGTTACTCTATCTTGGATTTCCTTGTTTTCTTCAAGGCTGGTTGAAAGAGGCTGGAGCATGCTCTTTGATCCCATGGGAGCCTGGGGTACGACACATGCCCAATGTAACTGGAGCTGCGATGTTGGAGGGGTACTCAAATGGCTGGTGGCAGATATACACTCATATAGAAAGTATTTGTTTATGGTGACTTCCTGCGGACTTTTTTGTTCTGTGTGCCAGCTATAGAGCCTTTTGGGCGACTGCAGACCAGATTTGTGACGTCATTTGAAACTGCAACTTCTCCTCTTTTGACTTCTTCTTCCTCTTCTTCTTCTTCTTGGTCTTCTTGGCTTGTATTGCAAACTAGCTAGATTTCCGATGTGGAAACGGCATGTCAACATTTAAGTGCAGAGGATGTTATGGACAATGATAAATTTTGCAGTGTTTTTGGCTGACTCATATATCACTGCATTAGCTGCGCTCGTGTACAATGGATCATGACACATGTCGGCACTGTCGGCAGGGCTGTGTGAGCATACTACCAATGTAGCATGCACTGGGGAATTTACTGCTTTAGCTGACTACCTTTACACTCCACACTGACTGAACACTCATATAAGTTGGTGAATTTCCCCTTTAAGGCTTAGCGAGGAGGTTTTTTGTGCACATATTCCCTTTATTCACATAGTGATATCTCACCCTGGCCTGCTCCAGTGGAATCTCTGTGCTCTCCCTGTAAACGACGCTGAAGGAGATGCTCTTCGGTTCAGAGGTGAATGTCCAGGAGACAGTGGGACCAGGACCGCTCACGGTGATGGGGATGGTGCTGTAACAGCTGGACTTGATGAAGAGCTCTCGGGAGGTGTCCCCAAACCCTGAGATGTCATCCACCGTGAAGTGGACAGAGAGCCTGCAGCATGGAGAATAAAAGAGGATACAAGGAAGTTTAGAATATTGTCATTTAGTGTTTGTATATTTGTGTATGTGCTTGGATGAAAAAAGCATAAAAATCTATGTAGCAGGAGCAGAGATACTGTCTTTTTTATACTTTTTCCTCTTCAAAACCTGGGCCTACTGGCCTCAAGCAGAGACGAGAAGCAGACTGAAGACGTCTAATTAGGTCACTTTTTTTTACTCCAATTCAAGATATTTTTAGTTTAAACTCGTTGTTTTCAACTGATGCTAACTTATGGGACATCACTTCACATTGCTCTTTCTGGAGCCACAAAAGGTCTTACAGATCTTTTTTTCATACATGCAACACTACCCCAATAGACCTGTAAACACACTTAAATGTGTAAAATTGATGGGAGTTTCCCTCAAAAGTTCCCGACATATTTGAATTTTGGAGATAGGATTCAGGACTTTGCTCAGCGGCACGTTACAGAGACAGGTATCTACTGACAGGAAGCCTTGAAGATTTCTCTGCACTCACTGAACAAACCTCCGCATTACGATGGAAACGAGGTTCCACAACATATACTGCATTACATTTAGGGAAGCTGTCCAACCCACACATGAGTAAGGTTAATTTTTCACTTCCCATTTTGAGTGAAGTTTTCATCCAAAAAGTACACAACAAACTTCCTCTGAAAGTTTAAGCTTGTGAGCACACCCACACGTAAACACAACTCTGCTGCACTTTTTCAGAGTAACTTTTACTGCATAAGACACTCACGTGAGGTCTCCAGACTTTAGCAGGCAGATCTCTGCATCTTGTACCGCAGCACTGAAGTCATCAGTGTCTTCTGATGTGAGGTCCCCTGCACTTGCACTGCTGTTTCTAGAGAAAGGCACAGATATTTTGGTAGTGAAATGTACATTCAGTCCAGAGGCGACAGCTCTGATGGACTTTTCTGCAGTCGGCATGCCCATGGCGCACTCCCATAACCATTGGGACATCTGTGGCATTGTGTTTTGTGATCAAGCTACTCATTTTAGAGTGGTACTTTATTGTAACCACCCCAAGGCGCACCTGTGTAGTAACAATACTGTTTAATCAGCATCTTGTGCAACACGTCTGGTGGATAGATCATCTTTGAAAAGGAGAAGTACTCACTAACGCCAAGTTCAGACTGCAGGATATAACCTTGCATAACACAGATTTTAATACATTTGTTGCCAGATTTTGACAGAAATATATCTACCAAGTGCATGAAATGAATCTGTTATATTTAACCTTAACTTGTGAACTATGATTAAAAGTTGTACAGAAGTAAACTGACTCAGAAATTACACTTTCAAAGCAATGGAAATGCATATTTGATGGGGCGAATGCTGTGCACATAAAATGAAAACATGCACATAGAATAAAAAGGCACAAAATTACACATGTAGTGCATCTGTACAGAAAATGCTGTAGTGCAAATATGTGCATGTACTGTATCACCAAATCATTTTTAAATAGACAATGCATGTAAAAATTGTTAAAGCTTAAAAAAAGTGATTGAATTATGAGTTTTGATTCATTTTTCAAGATCACACTCCTGAATTTCTTTTCTTAGCTGCAAACATTTCAAGTTTTTTTTTTTTAATGTGATGGCCTGCAGAGCGAAATTTTGGAGAGACTGAACAGATTGTTATGAAGGTGACATGTTGTAAATAGAAAATCTGTTTCTGTGGTTGGTGTTAATATTTCACGTTGTGGTTTATTGACTCCCCGAGCCACAGTCTCTATGCCCTGCTAGCAAATGCATGTAGATACTTACAGTTGTGCTGCCCCCTGCTGGCCGCATCCAGGAGAGCACGCGGTGGCAAAAGAGAGGGTGTCACTGTCATAGACCCCGCTCACCTCCTCGTCTGTGATGATGTCAAAAACACCATCATCCAGCTTGTCACCTTCATCTGCTCCTAGAAAATAAATATCAGGGTTTATTATTGCATTTAATACTTTAACTGTACTGTCTATGCCGCTGCCAATACACCCAAATGTAAAGCAAGTGAGTATTTATCTCAGAATATGACACACTAATTCAGCATGTGTGTGTTTGAGACAGAGTGAGAGTGTGTTTTGTTACCTGACATACTCGTCACAGCTCTCCCAGCCTGCAGCAAACGCCTGAAAGGCGTCCCCGGCGTGCTGTGAGTCACTTCCTCCTGTGGGTGGCGCTCTACTACTGCACTGTGCTGGTTGTAACAGTCCCTGCAGCAGCGCTCTCTGAGGCCGCCCTGCTCCATGCTCACTGTGTTACTGCAGCAGTAGTAGCAGAAGGGACGCCCACACAGTCTGAGAATAAACATATTATAATTGAGATTTTGAATGTAATTCGTTATAGTGTGGAGAGGAATCAGCATGTTGTGCTTTTTTTCAGCTTTCAGAGCATAAATGAATTTATACATAAAGATTTGTATCTTTAACAATGCATCTGCTAAAAGTGCATTTAAGATGCTTTTTTGAACATTTCAGAAAAAAATTAAGGAAGTTGCTCTAAAGTTGAGACATCACAACAGCAAAAGCAAAGTTTATCTTAGGTTATCAGAAAAAACAGGTCTTTAAGTACAGAAAGGCCTAAATGTGTAAGACAAAAGTGGCATTTAAAAAAAAACCCTCAAGGCAAAAGGAGTCGAATGAAGGGAGTGAAAATGTGAAAACTGTATCTTGTTTTTTTTTTGTTTTTTGGAAACATTGTTACCCTGATGTTCACTGTTACAAAATCCAAATGTTTATGTACAAATTTCATCACATTAAGGTTGTAATGAAACAGCTACTCTGATGAACTATTTAATGCTCGAACATGTTCGTCAACATGCTTACTGCGTAAATCATCACGTGCACAATATGCAATCCGGCTCTTACAATCTGACAAAAATAAGTGTTTAGAAATTTCAGTAATCGTGCAGTTGGAAAACTGACGAATTTTGAAATTTAATCAGGTAAGTGTTAATTCTAAAATTTTAGTACAACCTATCACATGTCCTAAAAACTGTTCTCAGGTGCAATCCATGCACTTGATTTACTCAAACACACTGACACTTCATGGAGTAAGACTGACTTTTACAGAGGCGCCACACCTTGTGAATATGGAGCAGCGAGCTGACATTTGTATCAAGTTCTGATGAAAACCATTAAAGTGGCTATGAAAGTTATTTTACTCTACTCTTAGGTTGCAGTTTGTGAGTCTAAACATGAAGTGAAATACAGAAATAAAATGTCATCAGACTTCAGTTCCTGTAACGTTTCACCAAAACAATCATAAGGGGAAATGTCATTTTGGTGGCAGTGAAGCACTGATTGATGAATTTATTTACTTTTTAGTGAAATGTTTAGAATGACTCAAAGCCCTTAGATTTTGTTATACATTTATGTATACCATTTCTTAAATGGTATACATAAATGTATACAAGTTTTTAACCTTGTTAAGATGTCCATATGATGTTTTGTAGACATATCATGGGCAAAATAAGCAGTCAACGCCATGGTTTAGCATTTTTGAGTGGTTACTGCACTGTACCCATGACAGTCTCAACACACAGATTTGGTCAGCCAGGGTTTTTTTTTTGTCTTGAACAGGGATGAAATTAACACCAGCCAAATGCTGACAAAATATGCAAGTGGTGGTAAAAAAGTAAATAATAATCTATTGAGTGGGGACAGGTAACAAAAAAGTTAATATCCAACCCTGACACATATTTAAGGACCCATTTCTGTCAATTTATGAAACGAGAGGTATAAGGGGAGAAGCAGGAGTGGCTACTCATGAGGATATTTACAAGTTAGGTTTTTCCCTTCACTTAAACTTGTCAAAAATCGGTTTATCTACCATTAACAACACAAAGCTTTTTGATTATGTAATCAAGACGACAAGCAGAGGTTTGTGTCTTTGACGAGCAGATTCGAAGGTGAGCAGGTACGTTTAAGCTGCAGGTGACCGATTGAGGGCCGGGGCTGAAAATCATATTCATAGATCTGTGCATACTCAATGAGGCAAAGAGGTACATCTAAGCCATTTTAAGGCATAAAGGGATTTTTCTGGAAAAAAAACAAAACCAGCGACTTTAAAAACATGTATATTTGATGAACAGAGATGAGGTTTAAAAGGAACTTAAATGTTTTAGATGCACGGCAGTACTTAAGAAATTGTGCATTCCCTAAAAACTGTCACTACATTGCAAGTTTAAAAGTAGCAGCAGTGGCATCAATTTAATTGGATGACCTGGTGATATGTTTTGAATATAGTTTCTTTGTTTTTTTATAGAGGACAATCTGACCTGCAGTTGTACTTGCGGAGCCACCAGCTGAACTGAGTGTGACAGCCCAGACAGTAGTTGACGTCCCTCTCTGTCTCCTCATCCCGCAATTTCTGCTCAAACTCCAGAGCATCCGTCTTCTGCCACAGTGCATCTTTCTCCCTGCAGAGAGCACCATCAAGCATATTTGTATATAAATTAAAAAACACATTAATACTGTAGATTACACAATCTAGTTTGTTTGTTTGGAGCCATTTGAAAACATAAACCCAAAGGCATTCAGAAACAAATCTATGAATCATCCAGTGTGTCTACAGGTATAAAACGTTTAAATGTTTATACATTTTTAACACATTTTCCAGATAAGCATTGTAATTGAGAATCAAGGTAAGTAGCAATGGCATAGGTTATTCTACATTTTGCCAGCAGGTAAGCATAAAGTAACAAATTAGGTTAAATGGTAGGTCTTTTATGAGGTACAGCTTATTCTGACAAAGAAATTGAAATATGGATGATAAATATCACAATATGATTAATTACTTTTACTTTTAAGGTCTAATATATTTTTTAAAAAAGTAATTTGAGACATTTTAAAACTTTTTAAGGACCTGCTGGAACCCTGACTAACTCTCAACTCTGCTTAGTGCATTTTGAAATCAAACTACCCTCATTAACAAAAGGAAATGCATGGTATGCAATGGTAAATAAGAGTAAACCTGAGGTAATACGAAGTGTGTATGTACCTGATGAGTTCTACAAGCCTCTCTTCCAAATTGATTTTGGTTCTGTAAAGATCATCGAGTTCAGCAGCCGTCTTAAGATCAAAGCTCTGTTTGTCCTGTGTGACTCTCCGTAGATTTTCGCTCATCTCCTGACAGGTTCGCTGTGCTGCTGCCAGACCATCCTCAGACCTGCACACATACATATTCATGATATGTCCAAAGATTCACAGGTGACTCGTGTAGTTATTTTTAGGCTTGAATTTTAAAAACAGTACAGAACAAGTACATCAAATTCTTGGATAAGGCACGCAAAATGAAAAATAAACATTCTGATCTAAACACACAAGATTAAAAACATTTTTCACAGAGCTCTAATTCAGTCCAGAATGTGTGATTATGAATACAGTATCTCACCTTGATAAATTCCCTTTCAGATGGATTATCTCGTCTTCTTTCTGCTGGATGAGATTTTCAGAATCGGCCATCTGGATGTTTTTCTCCTCAATCTGTTGGCAATATCTCTGATTCTCAGCCTGCAATCAGTACAGCAAAGCAAGACATTATTTCTGGTTCTTTGTGAATTATGCTTGTGACCATAATGTTATGATTACTTCGATTGCCGATACACACATTGTAACTGGAATTTGTGTTTTCCTTTATCAATCCTAGTCACAAAGAGGTGCACATATATATGCATCTAATCAGAGGCATCAAGTTGTTGTGTTGTCTGCAGTGCCAGCTGAGTTTAACAATTCAACAGTTTCATTCCCTTGAACCTTTCCTAAAAGCATTTCCACTAGCACGATTTAAAACATCTTTTGACTGCTTCGTTGATTAGAGGGGGCCATGATAATCTTTTTGGCAGATGTCGAATCAGTGTATCCTCTCACCTCTAGCTGTTTGAATTTGTCCTCCAAGTCGGCCACTTTCTCCTGCTCAGTCGTCAGCTGTAATTTCACTTCCAGTAACTCTTGATTCAAAGTCTGGATGAAAACAAATACCACAAATTCAACAAGTGATGACTTAGCAAATATGGTAAAAAATGTACATATGTACAAATGTACAATGGACTTCCTGATGTCATCTAACATAAAACAATCATACATTCACCCAAGTAACCAGAGCACGCAGGAAAATTAGGTCTAGCTGCACTGTAGTAACCCGGGTTTTAAACTGTGTTCACGTGCAGCAGGTCTGTAATTACATTTCTGCCGACAGAGAAGATTTTTTTCCTCACAGCACAAATGTGATTGAATTTAATAGTCAAATATTCAGCGCTGGAACCTGCTTATTCAGTCATCTAGAGGCTTCTGTATGTTGCTTTTGTCTTCAGTCTGACTTTGGATCAAATAATTTAGATCAAAAAATGCTTCGCTACATGAAATGATTTCTCCTTTTACTGAGATGCTCTATTACCCCTGGATTCCAGTGGGCGCAGATGTGCTGCATTCTGGCTGCGACTCGGTTTTGTTACATCCTTCGCACAGTGCCATACCACATCGAAAGAGCTACAGAAAAAATTGTTTTGCCTGCCTGGTTTTGTAGATTTTCTTGATTGGGTTATTTTTCCATGATATTTGTGCTTCTACCCTTGTAAGTAAGTAGGCTGCATAGGTAAATGGTTTCTTTTTGTCTGTTTTAATTGTGTTTATTGTTGTGACTTTCTACTATGTTATGCTATGGTCTAAAGTTATTACAGTTTTAAAAAATGTACAGTTATAAAAGACATGGACCTAAGATTTATTGCTGTGTTTCACTCATGAATGGCATGCATAATGGACGCAGGTACTGCAATGTCAGCCTTTCAGTTTGGCATTTCAAGCAGTACCCTGTTGTTTTTTTGGAGCCAGAAGCCACCATATTTGGAGGTGGAGAGGAATGAGGGGTGAATCTGACTCATGGACCATAGTGACGACTTGCAGAAAGCCTGTCACTCAAGTGGCCCCGCCGTCAAATATGTGTAATTTTGGGCCTTAATAAAATGTAAAGGGGTGGCGCCCAGTAGCTCAGTTGGTAGAGCAAGCGGCCCAAGTATAGAGGCTACGTCCTCGTTGCAGCAGCCTCGGCCCTTTGCTGCATGTCATCCCCTCTCTCTCTCCCTTTTTCATGCTTTAGCTGTCCTATCAAATAAAAGGCAAAAAGCAAAAGAGCTTTACAATATGTTGATCACATATATTTTGATATATTTTGATTTATTACCTTTTTTCTTTTTTTTACTGCAAATTATGTCCTCAGAGGACAACTTTGTCCACATCAGTTTTATTTAATAAGATGAAGTGTTCAGTCTGTTCATCTCAGGTCAATCATTTTCATTGCAGCAAAATGTTTCTAAAGGCCTGAAAAAGTGATTGGTTTTACTATTTTAGTAGGCCTCCAAAAGATTTATTTAATTTTAATTTACGTTTGCAATATCAAGAATTTATATGATAACAAATTATCGATACTTGAGGGCTGTGTATCAATACAATATCGTCTTGCAAAATATCACTATACCCCCAAACCTAGTCCAGAGACGTTGCAATCAACTCCAGTAGCCACGTCACAGCCAGTATGCTATAGTCTGCCTTTCTTACATGTAAGAAGCCAGTAACCAGGGTCCCAGTATAAATGGCAGGGCAATCAAGTTTCCATAATCCCCATAGCCTGAGTATGAAAAACCAGGTTTTTTGTTTACGCAAAAATTAGAAAACCAGCTTACAAGAAAAAAACAACTGTAACCAGGTTACTTAAGTGCATGTAAACACACTGAAGCATGCTAAATTTCTGAACTGTTTGCAGCTGACCTGGAGCTGGCTGTCGTGGCTCATGGCTTGGCTGCTAAGCTGGAAGCGGAGTGCCTGAATCTCCTCCTGGCTCGCCTCCTGCACAGCTACGGCCTCCTGTTGTGCCTTAGTCAGCTGTTCCTTCAGCTCCTGCTTGGTTGCCAACAAGCTCTCCTCGTTATGAAGCTGATCGAAGAGTTGCTGGTTCTCCTGTCTCAGCTGCTCCATGCAGGTATCCACCCTCTCTGCCTCCTGAGCTGCCTCCTCGTCAAGCTCTTGCAGCCTTGTTGACAAGCCCTCCCAGCGCAGCCGAGCCTCTTCATTCTCAGCAGTTAGCATACACACATGCACGCCGAGCTCAGCTGTTTCCGTGTTGGCTCTATGGAGCGCCTCCTTGCATTCGCTGTTCTCCAAACACAAGGCCTCACAACGCTGCTTCAGTTTATTGAGCTCTTCTCTGGAGGCCGTCACCTCTGCAGCCAGACCTGCTCGAGCCTGAGCCTCACCGTCACGCTCCCGGATAAGAGCCTCCTCTCGCTCCCGAGATCGCAGAATCTCATCCACGTGCCGGCGGTTTAGCTCCTCTACCTGGGCTTTCAGTTGTTCCGCTAAGACACGCAGGTCCTCTCTGGAGGACTCCGTCACCTCCTGCAGTGCCTGAACTTTCATCCTCTCCTCAGTTCCTGCTAGAAGCTGAGCCCTGAGCTCCACCACCTCCTCCTGGAGCCGATGCACCTCCCTTAGGTTGAGCTCCAGTTGAGCCTCAGCTATAACTAACCTAAACGGGGCCTCTTTGGTTTCCACTGAGGATGTCTGATGCTCATCGTGAAGCTTCTGCATCTTTTCATTGCTCTCTGCAGCTCCCTTCTCATCGTGCACCTCCCCAGTCCTGCTCTCCAGCTCCTCTGCTCGAGCTTGCAGACGCCCACACTCAACAGTCTGCTCTCGCAGTTTTGCCTCAGTTTCCTGCAGTTTTTCAAGTAACTCTGCTTGGCTTCTTTGGGACGCTGTGAGGTTCTTGTCCAACTTTGCAGCTTTGGCAGTGAGTGAGTCCAGTTCGTGTTGAGTTGTTGCTAATTGTGTCTTTAACGAGGATTGGACCTCGAGAAGCTCCCTGTTGTCATGCTCTAACTTTTTTAACTGAGCATCAGATGCTTCCTTCTGGACGAGCACCTTTTGAGCAATCTCTTCCAAATGCAAGTTTTCATCTAGAAGCTTTTTCTCCCGATCCTCAACACACACATTTGCAGCTTCAACTTGGCCCTTTAAGTGTTTCTCAGAGGCCCTCAAAGAAGCTAGCTGGTCTAACATGGCTTCCCTGCTCTCTGTCAGCTCTGTAATGCTCCTCTCACTCTTTTCAACTGTTTGGAGTAGCTCAGCATTAATTTCCATGAGATTGCTGCATTGAGTTTTATAGTCCTCAAGACTCTCAGAGGAAACAATTTCATTATCAGCAAGTCTAGAGCTCAGACTTTCTTTCTCGACATTTAGCTTCTCCAACTGCTCCTCCAAATGCTTGATTTTCTCTGAACTAGCGCAGAGCTCTTTCTCTCTGTTTTTTAGAGCTCTTTTTACATCCAGTAACTCAAACTCGAGTCCCTCATTCTGGCTGCTGCTCATGCTACATCTCTGCTCTACCTCCTCCCTCTCCTCATGCAATCTTTTCCTCAGGTCCTCCGCCTGCCGCTCTCTGCACTCCAGCGATGCTTGTAGATCCTGAAGCTGGGCTCTCAAGTTCCCCGTCTCCTTCTCTTTCAAACTCAGTGCCCCCTGAATTCGACCGACTGCACTTTGGAGCTCCTCCAACCGTTTGAGCGCCTCCTCACGTTCGTCATGTGCTCCGGCTTTTACTTCAGCCAGTTTCTCCTCGCTGTTCCTCAACTCTTCTTCCCTGAGTTTTAGTTCCTGGGACAGACGCTCAGAGTGCCTGGCCCTGTCCTCAGCCTCTCTTTTCGCCTCCAGCCGCTCCTCCTCTGCTGTCTTAAGTTTATCCAGAAGTTCTTGGATTTTCCAGGCTGAGTCACAGTAGCTAGCAGCTTGCTGTCCCTTTTCTTTGAGTGCCTCATCCAACTTTGAGAGTAGCTCCATGTTTTTGTTCTCAGCAGCTGTGAGTCTGTCTTGAACGTCACTGTTTGTTGCTTCCCTACAGGTTTGAAGGTGATTATCTCTCTCCTGATTATCTGCTTCTTGGGTACTTTGGGCTGCTGCTGTTTCAGAGTGGCCAGAGGACTTCTGAGCTAGCCGGCCTTGCAAGTCTTTAATCACACCTTTCAGCTCAACAGCCTCTTTGCCCAACTCCTGAACCTGCACCAGGAGCTCCTGCTGTCTGAGCTCAGACTGGTCGAGCTCGATGCGGAGGTTTTCTGCGATGCTGCAGGGAGATGGTTCCCCCAGTTCCCCCAGTTCACCAAGGACACTGTGACTCAGGTCTTGAATTGGGAGAAACTCCTGCGCCTTAAAAGTGAAAAGAGAGCATTAAAGTGAAACAGTCACATTTACACAAATATTTGCCCAAGACTGTCTATGCGGAGCATAAGCACATGAGTACCTGTGTGTGTGAGTAGCCGCTAACAAGGCTGTTGATGCTGGAGCAGCGACTGGGAGGCTTCCACAGGAAAGCTGATGAGCCAGTGCCTAATGTTCGCCTTTGACAAAATAAGATAATAAATATTATGGTCAATAACACCTGAAATGCAACACCCAACTGACTGAAAAAAAGCCAAACAATCTTTACACAATAGAGGAACTTAAGTTGGCACAAACAAGTACTCAGGTGGCTCTATCATAACAGTTTACTTGGTACTTCTTCAAGAGGCAAATCAAAACAACATTCTGACACAGTGAAAATACCACGTAAAAACCCATTCACAGTTTTTAAGAAAGAACAAGGAAATTATGCAACAGGTAGAGTGTGTATTGGGGGAAGTTTTTATGTTGTTGTTGATTTTAAGAGGAATGTCCTGTGAGAGAACCACAAGTAAAGAAAGCCTAAAAAACTGCTTAAAATTAAATCATTTCAAATCTAAGAAGATGGATTCAAATACATTTATTTGTCCCAAAAAATCTCAAAATTTATTGAATATGCTTGCCTGTAATTTAGAACTGCACAGGCAGACACATTTCCCATTTTTCCTTTATCAACTGACTTTTTGCGCACTTTCACAAAAGGTTATGCTACCAGTTAATTGTAATTAATTTAAGGTGTATTACTTGAAGACTGTTATCATTTTTCTCAATGATTAGCAACAAATTCTACTCTAAATGTTCTTTAGGATTTGCAGCAACATGTTACAGTGTAAAACCACTTTAAGCTGTTTTCTAGGAAAGTTTTAGCACACTATAGAGCCCCAAAATAAAGTGTTACCCATGTTGTTATTTCACCATATTTCCTAAAGCATATTGTTACAAACTCTCCATATCCTGATTGTAAGTATCCAAGTGCCTTTTATTTATTTTTAACAGTGACAAGAAATAGAATTTGTTGATCATAGACTCAAGAGTGCACACATTAAAGCATAATATTTTGCAATCAGGCCTCACATGAAATAGGGTGAGTTATCTTTTTTCAGAGGGAGCCTATTCCTGGTATGAGGAAGAGCAATATGTCATTTTTTATGTAATTCTGCTCTGAAACTGTTTCCTTCCAGTCACAATGAAAATTAAAAAAACAAACTATTTTGGTGGGTGTAATTTCTGGTCAGTCATTCGAAAATGACAAGCACAACCAGTATTTTATTTAACCTCAGTTACTTGCTAGAATGATACAGCATAAATACATTTAGTACACTTTGCGTCTTTACAATCAGTACTTTTACTTTTATAATCCTTTACAATAGCCCTAGAAAAAATACTGCATTTGTGTATTGTATCATTTTTATTTTTGTTCATAATGTGTAACAGTTGTTTACTCATTAGGTGTTTCAGGCGTTGCTGCATTGCATTAAAAAACTGTGTCTGCTGCTTGTAGAGGGACTGTGAATTGATGACAAAGAAGTGAAAAGTTTTGGCAAAGGTGCTGATGTGAGCAACAGGGATCGGCGTTCACACATTGTCAGAACCCACTGACTCTCACACACACATTTACACACACTTGAGCAAAAAAGAGCCGTGAACGTGCAGAGTGATCAGATAATTAAGTGTTACTTCAAGGGGTGAAATACCCAATATCACTTCACCACAACTCTACATTAGCTGCAGTTAACCGGGGTGTCAAATTACTTCAGGTCGGTCTGCGATCAATTTACAAACGATATCCAACCCAGAGGCAGAGGAATCATAAGGCTTTTTTGTCTTTACTGAATGTTTGCTTTCCTATTAAAACAACACCCAGGATCAAGTTTGTGTTTTTCTTCCACAAAAAGAAGGAAAATGCGACTTGTAAAGATGTAATCAGAGGATTTTAGGAATTGTTTACCTCGCAAATGTCGGCCAATCTGCATCCAGGTCGTAACCTCTGGCTGCCACGTCAAATTGGATCTGGTTGAGCTCATAGAGGTTGTTGATTATATCAGCAGTGAGGTGAGACTTAAGAAAGGGACTCCGAGCATAATACCAGTCACTGCATGGGAAGAAAACAAACAAAAAAACAACAAAAAACATGAGGACAACAGGACACATGCACATATTATTTAAACACATATTATTTTGACAAAAAGCAATGTTTATACTTTTGGTAATGAAATGTGTTTGTTAATGTTAAGCAATATAAGATAAGACAAAATACAATAAAATAAGATTCACTGATCCCATGCAGGGGCAAACAGTATGAATAAAATCATAAAAAATAAATAAAGGTGCTATATAAACAGATACTTGGGGTTGGGGGAAAGAAACAATTCATGATAGAATCACGATTCTCAAATGCCCCAAATCGATTTGTGACACAAGACACAGACTGCTGGTATAAGCCTGCCATCAGCTGCCTTTTTCAGTCGGATTTCTCCCTACCTTCTGCTATCTGTGTGTTACCGATTTCACAGTCCCATTACTACATTTTAGCACTGTGCCAGCACTGAAGAAAGGTCTGCTAGAAACTTTCATAATTCTGCAATAAGAGGAAAAAAAGCTCTGGGCTGTTTTAATCTTTAAAGAAAACACTATCAACTTGGTTGCACTTGCAGAGTGCTACAGGGGTGATGGTTTTCTGTCAGATCATCTTCACAAATGAACACCACTTTTATTATTTTTGAAGCCTAAATGTAATCACCAGAAGTAATGAGCTAATATAATGCTATCAACGAGCTACACTACAGTCACGTGGCATGAGATCCCTACAACAGTAAGGCTATAAAGTCGTGTCCAGCATGATGAAGTTCTGTAGTATCATTTAGCCACTTGTTAGCAACTACCCTTTTTTNCTACACTACAGTCACGTGGCATGAGATCCCTACAACAGTAAGGCTATAAAGTCGTGTCCAGCATGATGAAGTTCTGTAGTATCATTTAGCCACTTGTTAGCAACTACCCTTTTTTT